>NC_137969.1:20281624-20575516 GCF_963924665.1 Micromys minutus
AAACCAGTTCTGTAAATTGTCCTCTGACCTCTACATGTGTGCTGTCACAGCACACACGTACACGCAAACACACACACACACACACACACAGACATACACACACTACATGTGAAAAAGGTGAAGGTGAACATTCATAAGTAGAAATATATAAGCTACTCACATTTTCAAAAATAAGACCTTTAATTATCTTTAATAAATGCATAAGTAAATAAAATCTTTAAAATCAGAATGCACATAATAATTGTTGTATTAATTAAATTATAATTTCATAATGGTGGGGTGTTTTGGTGGTCATGAAAAAATTACCGATAATAAAAGCTAATGGTTATTGAGTGGACATGAAAACCATAAGAGTATGGTACTTAGCTTCAGAACACAGATACACCATCACCATGGAACACAGTCCTTCTGTACATTCTAGGGTATTAGGTGAAGATGCTGAAATGCTTATATATTCTAATCCTTGCAAACGAGTAAACACTAGAGCTGGAGTTTGACCCCAGAGATGTTTCAGTTCAGGGTCAAAATAGTAATACAAAATCCTGATTCTTTATTCACTGAAATTATTTCACATGATCTGTGATCTAACTAAACCAAATAAGCTATATGTTATGCCTGAAGTCGGTCTGTATGCAGTAAATAACCATCTGGAACGGGGGTATTCCAGTCCCGCAATTCTATCAGTTTTTGATCGTTTATCAAACCCACTTTTAGTGCAGTTCTCAGTCTAGATGCAATCACATGATGATTTTTACCTCAGTAACCTCTGCCCCATAGATGGTTCCTGTCCTTTTAAGTCCCAGCTTAAAAGTGTATCAGTAAAACAAAGCAAAACAAAAACAGTCATGACAGGTTAGTTTGCCCCACGGTTCACAGGAATCCCAGTGACTTAAAGTCATGAGGTTTTACCTTTGCCCACATACCTACCATGCCTACTGTTGGGCAGCTCAGGGCCCTGAATGGTGAAACAGCAGGGATCTAGAAGGTGTTCTTTTCCCATAAAGAGGGAAAGAATGCTGAAATCTCTTCTTCCAGAGCAAGCAATCGGTGGAGTGATGTCTGAAGGTCCACACTAATAGTTAGACTCGTTTATCTGGAAATACCAATAGGTTCACCCATACAAAACAAGGTGGATAGGAAGATAGAACATTGGTGCTTGCCTGGCATGTAGAGAGCTGGGAACACTATACAGGTATTCCTAAAGATCTGCCCAAAGACTCCTTGCATAAGCTACAGTATTCCTTCTTGTTATCTCAGGAGAGCAGCATGTTTTCCCTTGAGGCCATAACTTGTATAATTGTGCTTGGCTCTGATGCCAACTCCTCCCTCTCTTGCTGATGCTAGTCCTGGGTGCTTTCCCCCCACTGTGTGGGCTTCTTTAACTTTGCCCACAGTTCCACAAACTTGCATTTGGATTACTTGGATTATTATTGGGGTGTTCTGTCTTTTCTTTTGGACCCATAGAGTTGTCCACTAATCTGTAGACACAGAGCAAACGCTTTGATCCTTTCTATCATTCCTAATCAAAGGAGAGTTGATCAGTCTCCAAAGTTGAGCCTCTGTTCTTCGCACACTGTAACATGGTTTCTGACTATTCTCTTGCCGTGACTCTATCTAAAATTGCAAGTTATTCTTCACAGAGCAAAGCAAATGGTGAAAACCTTATTCTTATCTCATTCTAATTCTCTTTCTCCTGAAATGGTAGGAGCAGAACAGATCCACATGTCTGTCCTATAGAAACTGATCTCCAGTGAAGGACACAGGTAATCACTTCCATCTGTCTGTTGGTTATGACAGTTTGCATCTGGAAGCTGACACGTGCTGATAAATTCTCACTCAAGAAAGTTTGTGAGTTTTTCTTTGCCCTCACTAAATTCTTGCAAAGAGCGTATTGGGGAGTAATGACTAAGATGTTCGATTTTCATTATTTAAAGAGGCTTCTCCTTCAAAAGTTTTCAGCTTTCCTTGGGGCAAGTAAGTATTTTATATACCATTTTTCTCTAGATTCTAATCCCTGCTTTGAAGAGGAGAATAATATTGATACAAACTGCTCTTTTAGGTCTGATGATCTGTTACTGCATAAAAATTTACTCAAAATGTAGTGGCTCAAAACAGCAATGATTTGCTATATCAAATGAGTTCTGGAATTTGAGCAAAGCTCTGTTTCAGACCTTCTATGCATGCTGGAGCTAGCCTGCCTCAGCTCAGAAGAATCCATTTTTTAAATATTCAGAAAGTATGTATATACTACAGTAAACTTTCAGATGCTTGCAACTGGATGGGGTAAAGGCATTTGCATCACTGAAATGAGTAAACAAGAAAATCTGTTCTTTAACTTTCCCCAGAGGGCCAGCTTGCCAGAATGCTTCTGCTTCTGCCCAGCGTATTCTTGACAAGTAGACACTCTGGGATATCCAGCTGTCAGATGCAGTGGCCTGGAGGGGCCATGAGGGCTTCACTCATGTGGTTGATACCTCACAGTGGATAGCTAGAAGGCTCAGAAACACTGTCTATCACAGCATGGGCACATGGCCTCTCTGCATGATCTCAGGGCAGTCAGAACTCAGATATAATCTCATAAAGCTTTGGGGGAAACTACTCCTAGAGTTAAGGTAGAAGTCGTCAGACTTTTATGATTAAACTCACTTGAAGAGTTCATAGGTTAAACAAGTCCCTATGAAGGTTAGATTTGAATGAATTAACTCGTACTTTTCAAATGAAATAGCAATAAAGAATTAGTGATTATCTTAGAATTCTTTTCTACTATTAGACATATGCACAATTGCCTTATTAATCTTTCAGCATTAATGAGACATTTACCTCTTTATCTTATCTTGTCCCTTTGTATTAATCAGAATGAGTGCTATCATTTCTACAGACATATATACTGAAAAGTGGTTTTCTTCCCTTATCTTAAATTCAAGGTAGCCACAGTGGGCTAGTCCTTGTCCAAGCAGGTATCTGGGTACCATGTCTTTCAGAGCTGTCTCTGGTGTTTTTCAAAGGGTGTCTCTGCAACTTACAGTTCTATTTTATGATTGGTAGGAAGGGGAAAAGTCCACACTGGAAAATTTTGATCACAAATGACCACTTTTTTTCTTCCCAAGAGGTACAATTTAATCCCAAGGTCTAAAAAAATATTAGAGGATCAGTGGGGTTGGGAGTATACCATCTCTCCAAAAAAATATGTTTCCGTATGGGTCAGTGTTCCTGAGTTAAAAGTAAGGCAGCTTTTTAAGGAGACCCTGCATTCACCAGGTTGGTGAAGAATGTGTATATTTGTTAAGAAATAGAGTGGAGGCACATATTGGTTCCTAGTCTATGCTAAGTCAACTCAAGTTCTTATTAGATTGATATTTTTTAATGTTCTACCATAAGATGGGATGCTAGCTCCTCCTGATGTCTCCTTTCTGCTGTCAGAAAAAGACTACTGGTTTCGAAGCTGAAAGTATGCCTTATTATTTAAAGCCATCCTTGGCCACAAATGACAAAGATAAAGAAAATCAAACATTTCCTTATGGAAAACTTAAGCTTCCTTGATGGAGCACGGATGAGTGCAGCCTTCTTTTTGAATGTTTTCCCATGTTCTATTATTGTTTTTATTGTAATTTGTTGAGAAATTTGACAAAATGATTTCCTTAAATACTTTACTGGCTCCGACTATATTTTCCCCACTTAACCTCTCACATTACCCAGAGTTTTTCATATGTCATAGCTTTCTAGTCAGGTGACTCTTTGCTTCTTTGTTACATCTTTCATTCTTAAACCAAGGTTAGTAGATATTTAAGGCTTTCAGGAAAAAAAAATATGAAAAGGCCTCAACTATATTTTGGTCTTCAGTGAGATGAGACTTGTATAACTGAGAAGTGTTAGAGGGCCTTTCACACAAAGCCTCTTAAGAGTGTATCAGTGGGACTGGCTGCTTTTCTACATTATTGAGGTTCTATTCTCAACATCTATATAGTGGTTCATAACCATCTACAACTATAGTTATAGTGGGTCTGATGCCTTCTTCTAACCTCTATAGGCACCATACACACATGTGTTGCACAGACACACATACCATAAAATGGACAATAATCGTTTAAAAATTAATAAAATAGCATTTTTTGTGTGTTCCTAGGCATAGGAATGGCTGGCTTTTAGCTTTTACAGTTCACCACAGCTCTGAGTCCTGGACCTGGACATTTCCTTCTCTACTGCTTGCCAATAAGCTGGTTCTTTTCCAAGGACGTTTTCTTTTTATTTATTACTTGTCAAACACACACAAAAGGCAAACAGACACTAATAAAAATCTGTTTATAACTTCTTTCAGCTCATAAGAGACACGGCCTCACTTCCAAATGCATCATGATTTTCCCAAATGTTGTGCTGTACAGGACGGGTTTCTGCCTCACCAACTGCTCTTACCTGCTGCGTGTCCGATGCTACATCTACATTCTGCAAATGGGTAGACACCTAGGTGGAGCTGATTGGTTTTGCTTCTTTTTCCATTTTGTTTTGCCGTGTTTTTAATGGTAGCAATCTTTCAGGTACCACATTTAGTTCTCTTCAGGGTCAGTTTGCATCCATGAGAAACAGTTCTAGATCTCAGCGCCCCAACATCACAGCAAATTCTTCTTTATTGACATTCTGGTCTCATGGTTGTTAATAGGGTATAGCCTGTTTTAAATTTTCAATTTGTTTTTTTGTTTATTGAACTATTTCCACTTTGTATTCAAAAACTACCCTGAACGTTGGCCATAATGCCACATAGTTTTTTACTCCAGCTTTTGGGGAAGCTGACACAGGACGTTTCAAGTTTGAGACCAGCTTGGCTATTAGCCATTACACTTTAGTACTGCAGAGATGTGCTATTTCTCTTGGTTCCACTCTCCCAGCAACAGTATCCTCTCTTCCAGTGGACATGGGTATTGCAGATGATCAGAGAACATCTCTGACACAGAAGCCTGTCATTTTATGTACGCTTCTCTCAAGGCTTATCTCCCTGTGAAGAGATGCATTTGCCAGTTCAGTGTGACTTAACTTCCAAATCAATAAACACAATAAAATGCATAAGTAAAATCAAGGATAAGAAATATATGCTTATTTAAACACATACAGACAAAGCCTCTAATGAAGTTCAATATCAGCTTGTGGTAAAACGCTCTGAAGGAGCTAGAAATATGATATCATACAACATCATAAAACTTGGGCACCAGAAACCTAGACCCAACAGTTTACTTGGGAAAGAAAAAAAAAGTATTTCCCACTGTCAATCTTCTCCACTTACCCTCAATAATGTATTTGAATTCTTACATTAATAAGTCAAAAAAGATACAAAAGTCACAAAGATTGAAGGAAGAAATCAAATGATCTTGATTTGCAGGTGATCTAATCAATACTTGAAAGGCCTAAATAATTCTACCCAAAACTTTTACATCTAAAAGTATTTAAAATGAAGTATTAAGATAAGAAACTAATATACAAAATCTGAAGCTTTTCTATATGCCAATTATTATTATGTGAGAAAAATTAGGTAGAAAATTTCTTTTAAAAATTGCTTAAATACAGAAATAACCCCAACTAAGGAGGTGAACTATCTCCTTAATGAAAATAGTGAACACACAAAAAAGAAACTGAAGACGACACTGAAAGACAGAATGACCTCTCATGTTTACAAGTCAGGAGAAAGCACACTGTGAAAATGGCCGTCCTACCTGGATATAGTAATACAGGATTTCAAATCATACTATCATGGCCAATTCATGAATGTATGTAGGGCCATCACTCATAAAGCCTAGAAAATCTGTGAGAATGATCATGACACTGCAAGGTCATACATACACATGCACAAGTGTAGACGTGCACAGGTACGCATGTGCACACACACACACACACACTCACACACACACACACACACACACACACACACACACACACACCAATGAAAGGAAGAGAAAAAGACTACAGGAGAAGAGTAGGTAATGGAATGAGTATGACTGTGTATTATGAACAAGAATGAAAATATCATAATGAAGTCCAATATTTTGTACAATAAGTGTATATTAATAAAACAGCATTATGGATAGCTAGAGCACTATGTAAGAGTATCTGCTCTTTAGGCAAGAGAACATGAATTTGAATCTCCAGTACCCCTGTAAAAATCTTGTCATAGTTACACATACCTATAACCTTACTGTTACTTGAAAGATCCAGGTGAATTCAAAGAGCTTGCTGTCAGGAGAGCTGCAAAGGCAGCCTTCTTGTGCAGTGAGATATTTTTTTAAGGGCAATAAGGTGGAGAGTGATCCAAAAATACTGAGCAGCCTTCTGTGTATTCTATAGCTCATACTTGGAGCTATATACCTGTACTCTCAAGAGAATAGAGTATAATACACATATTTACTGTATGAACACACACAAACACATGCACACACAGTAGAAAAGGCTTAGTTAGTCTAAGCTACTCTCAGCTTCTAGCATTTCTTCAATAACGTGGAAATATAAACATCTTACTCTAAGGCCTTAGATGCTTTGCAGAACTCTTATGTCTTGTAGCCTAAGTATTTTTTTTTTCTGAAACACAACATCTGCTTAATGACCTGTTCATGTCTTTTATAATTATAATATGCAATGTTTTATTAATTATTTGAGAATTCCATAATGTACATAATATTTTTATTATAATTACCTTCATTCCTCTCCCTAATTTTTCCTCCTCTTACCACTTCTTCTTAAAAATATTTTCTGTCCTCTTTTAACCTTTTCCTTATACATACAGGTATTTTGTCTGCATGTGTGTTTGTTTACCACTTGCTTGGTTGTCGTCCATAGAAGATAGAAGAGAGCATTTTGTATCCAGGAAGTTCAGATTATTGTAAGGAATCATCTGGGTTCTGGGAATTGAAGCATCGATGTTTGGAGGATCAGCCAATGCTCTTAACTGCTGAGCCATCTCTCTATCCCCATTGTGTTCTCTTCCCCTCCCCCTCATCCTCTTCCTTCTTCTTTTTTTCCTCCTCCTTTTCCTCCTTGGCAGAATCATCTTCTAACTTCCTATTATTTTCACCTCAACTATTTTGGGAGAATTGTAGATATACATACAGTTGTCAGACTAATTTGCTGACCTCTTCTAATACCTAAAGTCTATCAGGCTTTTGACTCCCCGATGTTTCCCAGAGACTAATTTGAACTCCTGCCATAATGTAATGTCTGTTTCAACTATTACATCTTAGTGTTTCTCTCCTTACCAAACTCACTGTGTGTGTTCACGTTTGCTTGCAGCATGGATTTACTGGGAGTTTGTTTTGTTTAAACAGAAACAACTTTTCTCCTTTCATCTCATGACCATAGATCTGGCGCTGGTCTTGGTCATCATAGGTACTCAGTGAAAGACAGTGTCTCTCTTCTTTGTAGGATCTAAAACAGGTGAGTTATTTTAGGCTCTGTTTTTTTTTTTTTTTTTTTTTTTTTTTTTTTTTTTTTTTTTTTTTTTGTCTATGTGTGTAATTGTTGGAGAACAACATTAAATCAACAAGTCTCATATATTCAGATTTTGCTCATGTAATAGAAACATTTGGATCATTATCAGTAAGCACTGGAAATAAGCACTGAGCTCTTGAATAAACATGTCTCATAATATCATTGAATGTCTCTGTGTTGGGCCATCCTACACAAGCTTTATTAACAATGTTCCTTATAGAAGGGGCTTTGGGACAAGCTCTAGCATTCTGGCACCTACAATGGCTGCAACTGGGTGGCTAGACTAGCCTAAATAGATGCCTCATTAAAATCCCAGGGCACCATGTGTCAGGTGAACTTCCCTGTGTAACAATATTGCAGACATGACAGTATACATGGTGGACAAGAGAACTGAATTCTGCCTGTGTCCCTTCACAGAAAGAAGACAACTGGACGGTCACCCATGCTTTCTTCTGGATGTTTATCTACCTGATGTTTCTGAGTTCATTCTTCTGTGGGATTCAGGGACTCCTGCATGCTAGGCAAACACTTTACCACTGAGCTATGTCCCAAAGCATCTGTTAATTTTGGTTTTAAGACAGGGTCTAAGTTGTTCAGGGTAGCCTTCAATTTTAAGTTCTCCAGCATCAACTTCCCATGTAGCCAACATTTCAAGCCAGCACCTACCTTCATAGAAAATACTTTCCTGTGTTTGGAATATTTCAGTCATCTGATGACTTGAAGGTGGTCTCAGGATAAAACAATACACTGGAATCTGTGACCACCACTGAGCCACAATAACCAAAGACAGGCTTTATTTCTCACTGGATATGTGGAGATACTAATAGAGTTTACCTCACTGGATCAGGTAAGGACTCAATATTGCAAACACATTCTATGCTTGCCACTTTTGTGAGGAGTGTTACTTCTCTGATTTCTTTTCAGTCCATTTGCATGGCATATCCTGAATATCTGCTGTGGATATTGGCTTGGTGATTTTTGTGGCACTTCAAGCAATGGGAGTGTGTCTATCTCTGCTTCTTTTGCCTGCTGTTGGGGCTGTTTTCTTCCTATTATAATGTCTTGTCCAGCCTCAATATGAGGGCTTTGCCATATCTCACTGTATCTTGTTTTGACAATTTGACTGTAACTTCTTGGAGGCCAACTCTTTTTTGGAGATGAAAAGAAGGGATATATATCTGGGAAAGTGAAGGTAGAGGTCAACTGGTAGAATGGAGGGAAGGGAAACTGTGGTCAGGATTAAAGAATATATTTTTAATTAATGAAAAGAAATAAACCAAAAATATATTGAATATATATATATATATATATATATATATATATATATATATATATATATGTCATTAGACTGGATATGATATTCACAATATATTAGTATTACCATTGTTATTTCTGGTCCATGAACATCCATGCCATCACAGCATTTTATTACTTTTGCAAATAGGATTTGAAAGTCTATGCATCAATTCACTAGACAATAATACCGTGAGTTGTACAGTCCCCATTTTCCTGCTCTCTCTCTCTCTCTCTCTCTCTCTATATATATATATATATATATATATATATACTATTAACTTTCTTTAAGATAAATTCTAGACCTAAAATATCTATGCTGAAAAGATTAAATGTCTCAGAAATTTTTACATACATTGACAGGCTGATTTCCAAAACATTTCCCTTTTAAAAGCAGAGTGATGTTTTGCCCATTTTCCTATACCCATGAAGGCAAAGTAAAGGAAAAGACATTTGCTTGGGTCACAAGTGTCAGGGTAACAGATGATAGTAATTTGACCAAAGGTTTTCTGAGAAAAAATGAATAAGCAATGTTTGTTTTCTCTGGTTCTGGAAATGAAAGGTCCATGCTACCACAGGGAGTAATTAGGTAAACTATCTTTCCTCACATCTATGTTTAAGGAGAGAGTTCACTGAATAAATTTATTATGATGTTGAAAAAAAACTAACTTCTATTGGCAACTGTGCATCTATTAGAGAGGATTAAGGAGAAAGGAAAACAGTTTTACCTTTGGTTGCTCAGGAAGAATTAATCCACCAGGCAGCATTATGCTAATCACACTCACTCCTAATGTGGTGGTCTTCTGATTAATATTTGCACACATTTGAGTCAGGGAATGGATGCAGTTTTAGAAATAAATTTTAACTTTGGCTTCTGCACATGAGCCACTACTACTGCTGTTTCTTCCCTTTCTTGCACATCTCTGTAAGAAAATGGAGGTTGCAGCTCAAACTGGGGTTACAGCAGCATACCAAACTTTTATGCTTTTATATTCTTACCAGAACGCTTTTGACGTTTATGCTGTTGTTGCCAACCAGGAAGGCAGTGCGGCCAGCTTATGAACCTCTACAAGTAGAGAAAACTGGATTATCCTGGAGTTAAAAGGTTGACAAAAATTTCAGGACTGCATTTTCCTTAACAGGAAAAGGCCCTTATGTGTTTTTTCAGGGCTGGACAGAAGCTATGGCCACCATACATATACATGTAGGAACTAGCAGGCTCATCATTGTAAAATACTGAAGTTATGATACATTTTCCCCTTAAGCACTAAATTTCCTGGAATTCTGAAAGTTCTTGATGCCTAAAATATTCTTTTTTGCCCTGGCCATAAAAATTCTGTCCTGCCAATTTTCACTGTCAACTTGATACAGCCATAGGTCTCTGGGAAACAGAATGTCAACTGGAGAATCTTCCAGGTTAGATTACCCTATAGCAAGACTGTGAGGAATTTGTCTTGATTGTTAATTGATAAGGCTGGTTCAGCTCCCGGTGAGTGTTTTCACCTATGGGCAAATGGTCCTAGGGAGTATGAAAGATGGTGATTGTAATCCCCAGGGGGTAAGCCTGCAAGCTCTTTTTTCCACAGATCATGTTAGAGATGAGTTCCTGCCACAGTTTCCCTCAGTATTAGACTTTTAGGTGGGAGTGTAAGCTGAAATATACTGTTTACTCTTCTTGTTGGCTTTGGTCATCATGTTTATCACAACATTTGATTGTAAATTAGAACAGGCCTTACACAGCTAGAGAGGGGGCATAGTTCAAGCAATGAATTGCTTCCCATCCAAACCTGAGGACCTAAATCCAATGCTCAGATAGCACATAAAAAGTCAAGTATAGTTTCACATAGTTCTAATTCAAACCCAGGGAGATGGAGAAAGAAAGATCCGTGGGGCTATCGGGATCTGTGATCACAGAGGGTTACACTTTCTCCAAAGAGAGTATGTGTTCTTCTTAGACAACAAGAGCTGAGGTAAACCTCTTTCCCCTCAAGCATGCACACATGCAGATTAATCCATATTATGGAAAGTTGCATGTGCTCATTCCTCTGGAAAGATGAATATCCTATCACACCCAGGTATCTGTCCCAGAAATTTCTGTGCATGGATCCCCCCCCACACACACCAATCAGCAATCAACACAGTTCTTTACAGGCAGATGCACATTGATCTGAGCTGAGTAATTGTTCAAATGAGAATCTCTGTTCCCAAGTGACTTTTGGTTTGTATGTAATTTTGACAATAAAAGGGACAACACACATATCTTAACATATACTCTCTAGACATTAAATTTGTTGACAAAAATTTGTATTCCCAAGATGTTCACACAGCTGTGGTTAATAGAAAAAAAATTTTTAGTGAAGAGATACACATGAGGAAGTGTTCAGAAGAAAGGGAAGCTACTGTACAAATGTGAATCATTACAGGAAAATGGAGTTCTAATTTGGAAACATTGGAAAGTATACTTGTTTAATACCTAAGCTACCTCTAGCATGGCTCACGTACGCTGTGAGACTGGGACACATAAATTTTCAGATCTTAGCTACTGCACATACAGCAGCTTCTAATATAGTAACTTCTAACATAGGGGTTTCATGAAAAATCAGTGAGAAAAATCTATCTTGATGTATGACTTGCATACCTGATGTATTTTCCTGCTTTCTTGCTTCTCTATCCATCAATAAGCTGAAACCTTCCTGTCTGTGGCATGCTAAATACCATGGAGTTCCTATTCTTTAATTAGGACACAGCCAGAATTAAGCACAGGCTCACCCTGACTTTCAGGATGTATGAACATTTCTAATACTGGGCTGCATGATGACGTCTCCTTGAATTCCTCTGATGTGTCATGTCGACCAACCCTGTGAGGTGGAATAAATTTAATAGTATTTCTTACGTGTGAAATATGAAGCTCAATAAGTTGTCAGTTCCTCAACATCGATCCAGTCAGTGTTTAGGAGCCAGAGTTGATTCCTTTCCTACCTCATCCTCTCTGCCTCCCAGTATAGCAGTTTCTCATCTCTGCGACCTCTATCCATAGAACTCACTGCTATTTCTAAGGCACACATTCTCTGAGGGGTTTCTCTCATTGCTTTTTTTCTTACCTGCCCCCCCCCCCACTCCCGTGGGCTCAGTTTCCAGTAAGTACTCTCAGCTTCCAGCTCCTAGACTCTGGCTCCTGCAGTCAAGGCCTGGTAAATATGTCATCAAGTCACTGTGTCATAAATCTATCACCTCTACCCAGCTCTGCCCTGGCACTACTACAACCTAGTGAGCACAGCCCAGGTAGGCTTGGATGAGCCTTAATGTGAAAACAAATGAGCTTGCTCTCAATGAGCTGAAACCTTCTGCCTGAGCTAATGTCACAGTGGATTTGTTTGCTTCCTGCAGCTGGCTAAGCAGTTCCTGGGACTGTGACAACGGTTTCCATGGATCTCTTTTTCCTCTTCACTAGACTTGACATGGAGTTGTTGTGGCTTACAATTTCCATGCTGCAAGGGTTTTGTGCTGAGCTTAACACTAGGAGTTGTGAGGCCGAGCCAAGGAAATCAGAAATACCTATATGTAGGAAGAGAACACTGTCGAACAGGGAGGTCTAAATAACCCATTGCAGACCCCAGCAGTGGTAGTTTTAGGACTGTAATGGTCTATTCAACTCTGCCTTTTAGAGCTAGGGAAATGAGCTTCATTTATTCTTTTGTTGCTACTAGATAATTCCAGTTAATTACCTTGAACCATACACCTGTCCAACTTTCAGAATTACCTAAGAAAAAGAGAAGGCAGATTCCTGAGTTCAGTTCAGATTACTGAGTCAGAATAACCACAAAGAAAGGCCAAGATCCTGTATTCTTAATCCAATTTTCAGATGGTGCTTGTAGTCTGACATATTTCACAATCTGAGCTTCTAGGATGCTGGTGCACCTAGATTTCCAGAGTTCATCAGATAGCTCATATATTACCTGATTCTGGTAACCAGAAGAATTTCATAACTTGGAAAATTATTAAGGTATATTGAAGAGTTGCTGAGTCAGAGTCCTTAGGAACATGACTCAGGAAATCGTATGTTTGACTGGTTCCCTAAGAGACTTTTACACATGTCAAGATTTGTAACACCAGGCACAGAATTTTTCTCTTTACCTTGTGTTTTGAGATACTATAAATTTCATTTGATGGCTGTGAGGCATGTAAGAGATAAAGTATTTAGCATGGTTTCCACCAGGAGGTGGGGGGAGCAAGTACTTGATAAAAGTTTGATGCATACACTACAAAGACTTTAATGCTTTCCTTGGGCAGAATTCTGTCTTCATTTTTAATTTCCTCACCACAGTAGGAAAGTGCATGTCAAGTAGCCAATAAGTTATTATTGATCAAAGCTGCTTTTCCACTTCACACATTTCTGCTTTTTATTCTCCTTGCTTATGTCTATTTTGGGAAGAAATTTCAGTGGGGTACAAACTGCATATTGACCAGAGCTATTCATGTCACTGTAAAATGTTACCTTGCAAACTTACTAAAGCAGTGCCTTTTGAGGTGGATGGATGCTTATTAGTTTCACTTCATATATTTACAAGCAAAGTGAGAGAGGAAAGGCCAACCTATCCAAAGTTACTCAACTGGGGAAACAAAAAAATGAATAGTAAGAAAGGAGTGTGTGTGCGAGGGGGTGGAGAGACAGAGAGGGAGGGAGGGAGGGAGGAGAGGGAGGGGAGAGAGAGAGAGAGAGGGAGGGAGGGAGGGGAGGGAGGGGAGAGAGAGAGAAAGAGGGAGGGAGGGAGGGAGGGGAGGGGAGAGAGAGAAAGAGGGAGGGAGGGAGGGAGGGGAGGGAAGAGAAAGAGAGTGAGAGAGAAAGAGAGAGAGAGAGAGAGAGAGAGAGAGAGAGAGAGAGAGAGAGAGAGAGAGAGAGAATATGACAATGACAGGACCAATACTAGAACGTGGAAGCTTTATCAAGTTTGATCCACATCACTACACTACTATCAAGTATATATATATATATTATATGCATAAATGAGAAAATATTAAAAGAGCACATGGCAGGGAATAGGAACCATCACAATAGTCAAACCAAATTCACAATTCCTGCATTTATTAATCAAGAATATTAACTGAGTGGGAGAATAAAAATCTAGGCAGAGAAACATGTTTTAAAAATAATACTATCCAAAAATTCATTAAAATGTATTTCTTTAGAAACTTAATAAGTATATCATATAGATTTTGTGGTTTAAAAACTCAACTGGCAAACTGTTAGGTTGAGAAGGCTTTCCGTTTCAGATTCAAGCAAGCAACTAGAAGCAAAACTAGGCTCTAGACTCAAAAACCGTCATGTAAGGCTATCCTCAGTCCTTTCCTCAAGTCTTCCACAAGATGTCCTGAGCTCCATATAATATTTGGCTGATGTTCTCTGTGTCAGTTTCAGTCGGCTGCAGGGTAGATCCTTTCACACGACAGTTACTCTGCAAGCATAACAGAATATCATCCATAGTGTCAGGTTTTTTGTTCATGCAATGGGTCTCAAGGTGGGCTAATCATTGGTTGCCCATTCCCGTGGTTCCTGTTCCATCTTTGTCCCTGCACTGCTTGTAGTAGAACAAATTTAGGTCAAAAAGTTTTGTGGTGGCTTGGTGTTCTTATCCCTCTACTGGGAGTCCTGCCTGAATAGGAAATGGCTGCTTCAGGATTCATATCCCCCAGTGCTAGGAGTCTCAGTTGGAGTTACCCTCATAGACTCCCTGGAGCCATCCTTAGCCCAGTTCTCTGGCGTTTCCTAGAGATTCCTCCCGTCCAATTTCCATTTACTCACCTTGATCCCTCTCCCCTGCTCTCTCTACATCTGATCACCCCCCAACACACATACCAAGTTCTGCTCCCCAATTTCTCTCTCACCCAACTCCCTCCTGCATTCACCTTTGATGACTATTTTATTTCCCCTTCTGAGTGAGGTTCAAATATCCTCCCTCCATTCTTGGTATTTAGATTCTTCGGGTCTGTGGGTTGTAGTGTGGGTATACTGTACTTTATGGCTAATATCCACTTATAACTGAATACATATCATGCATGTCCTTTTAGGTCTGAGTTACCTCACTCAGGATAATATTCTCTAGTTCCATTCAATTGCTGCAAATTTAGTGATGTTCTTCTTTTTAATAGCTGAGTAGTATTCCACTGTGTAAATGAACCACACTTTCTATATCTATTCTTTGCTTAATAGGCATCTGAGTTGTTTACAATTTCTAACTATTAAGCTGCTATAAACATAGTTGAGCATCTGCCCTTGTGGTATGGTGAAGCATCTTTTGGATATATGCTCAGAAGCAGAATAGTTGGGCCTTGAGATAGAGCTATTCACAAATTTCCGAGAAGTTGTCAAAATAATTTCCAGCATGTTTGTATATACAAGTTTGTACTCCCACTTGCAATGAAGGAGTACTTCTCTTGATCCACATCCTTGCCAGTATGCGCTGTCACTTGAGTTTCTTATCTTAGCCATTCTGATGGATATAAATTGGAATCTCGGAGCAATTTGATTTACATTCCCCTGATTACAAAAGGTGTTGAACTTTTTTTTTTTTTTTTTTTTTTTTTTGATTCTTGGCCATTCACCATTTATTTGTTGAGTATTCTGCTTAGCTCTGTACCCCATTTTAAAATTGGGTTATTTGGTTTGTTTATGTCTAACTTCTTGAGCTCTTTATATATTTTGGATTTTAGCCCTCTGTTTGATGTAGAGTTAGTGAAGATCTTTTTCTAATCTGTAGACTACAATATGGTCCTATTGATGGAAACCTTTGTATTACAGAAAATTTTCAGTTTCATGGGATCTCATTTATCAATTGTTGATCTTAAAGCATGAGCCATTGGTTTTGTGTTTAGGAAGTTGTCTTCTGTACCAATGCATTCAAGGCTATTTCCCACTCTCTTCTTTTAGAAGTATTTTCTCAAAATAGTGGTTTTGCATTATGTATACAAGTACTTTTTTGATAGAAGAATACAATTCTTGGGAGTTTGTTTGACTGTACAGGAGTAAACAAAATAGTATAGTGCTCATTAGGAATTAAATGTAGGACTACCAAGTTAAGAAAAAATAATGATGTAAACTATTATACAGAAATGAGTACTCAGTCTCATTTTATTGTCTTCAATATTATAAACCAAAATATACTGAAGAAAAAATATTTTGAATAAAGAAATTGTTTAAAATTAACACAAAATAGAAAAAACAATAAAGAGACTATTGGAATTTTGCAATATTAATAGGTTTTTAAACCGAAATGATCATAACAATACATGAGGTTTACATTTACACATATAAAGTATTAAAATTATTAAACTACTCAAATAACTTGTAAATTGACATTACTATTAAAAATAAGATTTAAGTGATATTTTCAAGTGAATGCCTGATTAGATTAAAATTACAGTTATAATTTTATTTGGATTGTTAAAACTGACATGTTAAAGAACATTATTAAGTTGAGGGGATCAAAGAGTAGGGATGTAAACAATAAGTTGCACATTTAAAGTGATAAAATTTCACAAGTCACAAAGATGACTCAGCAGTTCAGAGCACTGTTCGCTCTTGAAGAGGACCAGGGTTCGGTTCCTAGTACCTCTGTGACAGATGGTGTTCACCTGTAACTTCAGTTCCAAGGGATCTGTTGACGTCTCCCGAACTCCTCCTGTGCTGTGCAAACATGGTACACGCTTATACTTGCAGGTAAGACAGTCATATCCCTAAAAAAAAACTATAAAACTGAAATGACTTCATTAAAAATCAAGGCACAAGAATGTAGCTTATAACAGCTAGAACAATTTTCTTTAATCCTTCCAATATGCTACATTTTTTTTTCCTCAGAGCAAGGCCAAGTAGTCCCATGGGGTTGCTGTGTTCCCTATATCACATGAGGTTTTTCATATTCTAAGAAGCCAACATACAGTTTGTTAATGATTAGTCAAACATAAAATATCTGTTTAAAATATTTGGAACAATCTGAATAAAGTAATTAACCTTGAAAATATTTCTCCATCATGATCTACTTCATACTCATACTAAAAATAATTCCTCTTACATAAACTATTTCACTTAAAGCCATAAAAAGATCTGAACTTCCCTGTTGCCTCTGAGGAATTCGCTAGTTGTTCCCTTGACATTGTTTTTTCTGTTTACTTATATTGCTGTCTTATTTTTATACTCTAAGTATTACAATTAATGACTACTCAAAATATCAAGTGTGCTGAATTAATTAGGAAAATGTAAAACTTCTAAACACTAAAGAGTCTTCCAGTATATACAATTATCTTAACAACTTGGGAAAGGCATATATTTGAGAACACAAGCAGAATTCAAAGGGATTTTTGCATAGAATAATTAATTAATTTCCCTCTTTAAAGTTTTAGATTCAACATCAGAGTCCTTTCGCAGGGCAAAATTTGAAAGCATAGATTATCAACAAAAAATCGCATGTGCTATCATTAAAAAATCCACGATGAGAAAAAGTGATATGAACCTTAACCACTGTTCTCAAGAGACAGAAATCACTGACAGCTACAACCCAACTTTGTAACTTTTTAGTAATTTTTTTGTTCTTTATGTTTCTATTAACCATTTCATTTGTTTATATTTCAAATGATATTCCACTTCCCAGTTTTCCCTCCCCAAGCCCCCTATCCCACATCCACCCTCTCCCTTCTCCCCTTTGCATCCACGAGGGTGCTTCTCCAGCTTCTCATCCTCTCCAGTCCCACCACTCCTTCAGCATCTCCCTACACTGGAGCACCCGCCTCCACAGGACGAAGAGCCTCCAGTATTAGAAAAGGCCATTCTCTATGACATATGCAACTATAGCCATGGAAACCTCCCTATACACTCCTTAGTTGGGATTCTAGTCTCCAGGAGCACTGGGTGTTCCATCCAGCTGACACTGTTCTTCCTATGAGATCACAGTCCCCCCTCTGCTCCTCCAGTCCTTCCAACCGCTGCCCCACCAGGGTCCTTGATCTCAGTCTGATGGATGGCTCCAAGACATTTGCATTGGTCAGTTCCTGGCCGGACCTCCCGAGCAATGGCCACACCAGGTTCCTGTGAGAAAGCGCCTCTTTGAAATATCAACACTGTCTGGCTTTGGTGTCTGCAGACAGCATGGATCCCCAGGTGGAGCAGTCCCTGGATGTCCATTCCTTCAGTCTCTGCTTCATTTTTGTCTCTGTTCTTCCTTTGAATGTGAACATCTCTGGGTTAAAAACTTTGAGATGGGTGGGTGGCCCCATCCTTGACCCAGAGCAATGCCTATCTACTGGTGTTGGTCTCTGCAGGTTCTGTCTTTTCTTCACTGTGCATTTAGGCTTAATTCACCCTCATTGGATCCTGAAAGCCTCTCTCTTCTCTGGCGCCAGAGACCCTCCAGTGGCCATACTCAGTTCCTCATTCCCCACTGCTACATATTTTATTTGATTTCTTGACCCTCTGTACTTCTCTCCTGTCCCCTACAGTGCCTGATACTGCCCCCTTTATTTCCCCCCCCTCCCTCCCAGGTTCTCCTTCCACCTCTGAGATCATCCTGTTCCCCACTCAGTGCAGGACAGAAGCATTCACCTTCTTTACTTCCTCCATCCTAAGCTCCATATGGCCTGTGGGTTTTATTGTGGTCTTCTACGCTTTTGGGCTAATATCCACTTATCAGGGAGTACATACCATCTGCGTTCTTTCTAGTTCCATCCATTTGCCTGCAAATTTCATGAAGTCATTGTTTTTAATAGCTGAGCAGTACCCCCAAAAGACACCCCAACATGTAACATGGACAGATGCTCCACTATGTTTATATCAGCCTTATTTATAATAGTAAGAAGATGGAAACAACTCAGATGTCTCTCAACAGAAGAATGGATATAGAAAATGTGGTAAATTTACACAATGGTATACTACTCAGCTATTAAAAATCATGAATTTTGTAATATTTTTAATCCTTGAGAATTTCTCATAACATAGTTGAGATTTCTTGAAACTCTCCCCCTCTAACTCTTCTTGAGATCTGAGCTGGGAAATGTAATAGTTAAAACACTTGATTGGTCACCAAGTTTTTTTAATTTCTCTAGAGCAAAATGAACAGTGCTTCAAGAACAACATAAAAGCTACAAAAGTTGCATTAAATGTCGGAATGCCCATTTTAGCATACTGGATAATTTCCTAGGCATACTGGACATTAACCTACATAAGTAGAACTCTTACTCTAGAATAGAGGTCTTGGTGTCTAACCTCCTGTCCCTGCAGTTTTAAATAATGTACATGTTCCATATAATGCAACAGTAAAATCTTCTAAGAAACCTAAGAGGGTTACGCACAAGAACAACCTGGAACTGAAAAAATTCATGAGAAGGTAAGGTTGAATGTTTTTCAATTTTACACAAATAATTTATGTGAAAAATACAATTTCCCTCATACATAAACATCATAACCTAGATAAAGGAATTCAAGAGTCTAACTGTTCTTTTTGAGAGGGCTCCTGAAAGTACATCATTTCTCTGTGCACTAGAAAAACAGTCCTCTGACATAGGAAATCCTATGCTAGGATTCACTACAATATGGGATAGAGGTAAAGGGAGAAGTTCTCCTTTAAGTCACCTAGCTGTTTCCACAAGATTTTATTGAAATGAGAGTATGCAAATGTCTGTACTTTCTTTCTTATTCCATCTATCTTCTACCTCAGTTAAAGTGGGTCATCATCATAGACATTGTTAACAAGTCATATTATGTAACTTATGTAAGTTCTTTTTTAATTAGATATTTTATTTATTTACATTTTAAATGTTATCCCCTTTTCTGGTTTCCCCTCTGGAAAACCCCTATCTCATCCTCCCTCTTCTATGGGGTTGCTCCTCCACCCACCCAACCTCTCTTACCTTCTTGCACCAGCATTTCTCTACATTGGGACATCAAGCCTTCCTAGGACCAAGGATCCCTCCTCCCATTGATGTCCAATAAGACCATCCTCTGCTACCTATGTGGCTGCAGCCATGTGTCCCTTTTTGTAAACTCTTTGGTTGGTGGTTTAGTCCTTGAGAGATCTGGGGAATCTGGTTGGTTGACATAGTTGTTCTTTGTATGGGTTGCAAACCCCTTCAGCTCTTTTAATCCTTTTTCTAATGCCTCCACTGGGGACACTGTTGTCAGCCAATGTTTGGCTGTGAGCATCCACATCTGTATTTGTCCTAAGAAGAGCCTCTTAGGAGACAGCTATATAAGGCTTCTGTCAACACGTACTTCTTGGCATCTGGAATAGTGTCTGGGGTTGGTGTCTGTATATGGGATGGATTCTCAGGTGAGACAGTCTCTGGATGGCCTTTCCTTCGGTCTCTGCTCCACACTTTGCCTCCATATTTTCTCTTGTATTTTTGTCCCCCCTTCTAAGAAGGACTGAAACATTTACACTTTGGTATTCCTTCTTCTTGAGCTTCATGTGCTCTGTGAATAGCATCTTGAGTATTCTGTTTAGCCTAAAATCACCGTATCAGTGAGTGAATACCATGTGATTTCTTCTGTGACTGGATTACCTCACTCAGAATGACAGTTTCTAGTTTCATCCATTTGCCTAAGAATTTCATGAAGTCATTGTTTTTAATAGCTGAGTAGTAGTATTCCATTTTGTAAATGTACCGAATTTTCTGTATTTATTCCTCTGTTGAAAGACAACTGGGTTCTTTCAAGTTTCTGGATATTATAAATTAGACTGTTATAGATATAGTGGATCATGTGTCCTTGTTATATATTGAAGCATCTTTTGAGTATATGCCCAGGAGCGGTATAGCTAGATCTTTACTGTGTAGCACCGTGTCCAATTTTCTGAGGAAGTGACAAACTGATTTCCAAAGTGGTTGTACCAATTTGTAATCCCACCAACATGCAGGTTTTTCTTCTTTCTCCACATCCTCCCCATCATCTTCTGTCACCTGAGTTTTTTATCTTAGCCATTCTGACTGGTATGGATTGGAATCTCAGGGTTGTTTTGATTTACATTTTCCTGATGACTAAGGATGTTGAACATTTCTTGGGGTGCTCCTGTGGCCATTCCATATTCCTCAGTTGAGCATTCTTTGTTTAGCTCTGTACCCCACTTTTAATAGGATGATTTGGTTTTCTGGAGTTTGCCCTCTTAAGTTCTTTGTATTTATTAAGTATTATATCACATGTAGGATTGATAGAGATCTTTTCCCAATCTGTTGGTTGTTGTTTTGTCCTATTGACAGTGCCCTTTGTCTTATAGAAGCTTTGCAATTTTCTGAGGCCCCATTTGTCAATTCTTGACTTTATATTTAATGTTAGGACCTTCAAATGTAGTAAAGGATAAGAGTTATTACAAGGTTCTGAGGCAACAGTATCTAAGATCTGAAGAATTCTGATGGTAGTAACAGCAGAAGAGGGCAGGAATGCTTGGAGTAGGGAACACATTGTAACTTAATTTGCACTTAAGATAATCAGCAACATCTGGAATCTTTCTCCAACAATATTTCCATATCAAATTTGTTGAGTCATAATCCTTGGGAAAAGGACCAAACTTTGTATTTAAAATGATCTTCCTGAATGATTTATATTCAAATTAGTTGGAGGAAAGTTTAAAACTTTCTATTGCATTTGAATTCTCTTTATTGAGTCTGCCAGTGTTTCAAATTATGCATTTCAATATTAGCAAAATTGAGCTGTGCAATTTAAATTTTTAATCCCCCAAACATTTAAAACCTTGCATTAATTTGCAGCTCATGCCCTCCCCCACCTCCTTTGAACGTGACCATTATTTTAATCATAGTGAAACTTATGAAACTTGGTTTATAATTTACTGTATCAAAGCTAAATTCGTTTTGGAAATGATTAGACTATAAGTCCATAGTAAACTCTTAATATACACATAAGTAAACTTATTGGCTTTTTATGAACTACCTAGGCAAAAATACAGATGATGGAAATACAAGTCTGGTCAAGCCTTTCCTTTTAATGAGTCAACAGAGCTTGTCATCAACATTAAAATATGGGACCAGATAAAGATGAAACAACAAAGCCATGCTTTATAGACTCAGTTAATTGTATATACCTGATAGCAATGATCGGTATTTGTGATGCCATGTCTGAAGAGACTGGTTGTTTTGGCACAGAAGAGATGAAGCCTTGGGCTACTCAAAATGAGTGCCTGATCCTTTCCAGTATATACTTTGGACCTTATTTTATTTTATTGTTCCATTTCACTTTCCAACATGGTAGGCAATGAAATGCAGTTGGGGTGTGATGGAGCCAAATGACAGAGCAAAATACTGGAGTGTCTCTTGGGAATAATTTTGAATCCATAAAGTAGCTGCTCATATTTTCCAATATTCATTCCAAAAAAAAGTTAGTGATCACTGTGGTATTTCTGAGTCTTCTCTAGAGAAGATAAAGACAATCATGAAATATAATGTAGACAGATACTTTCCTCTGCAAAATGGAATCCAGATACACAATCTCAATAAAAGCATCAGCTTTTAAAGCAACAAAACATTGCACACACACATATATATGTGTATATATATATATATAATTTACTCAAAATATCACAATGTCTTGATTTAATTTTACATTAGAGGAAACTGAGATTTAAAGTCCATGGATCACTGATATTAATACTGGTAATGAGAGAGAATAGGTTCATAGCTACGATTTTAAGATATCAATAGCCAAAATTATGTGTTCAAAAATAACTTCAATTAAAATACAAATAAATTAAAAAGTACCCTCCTCTCATTTAGAATTAATTTTTAAAGATTTATTTATTTGTTATGTATACAGCACGTGTGCGTGCAGGCCAGAAGAAGGCACCAGATCTCATCACAGATGGTTGTAAGTCACCTTGTGGTTTCCGGAATTGAACTCAGGACCTATGGAAGAGCAGCCAGTGTTCTTAATCACTGAGCCATCTCTCCAGCCCCAACGTCTAGAATTATTTAATGCCAATAATGTTTTCTTGAAAATGAAAATGGCAATTGTTAAAAGAAAAAAAGGAGCCATTTCTGTTGCATCTCAGAAAAGTACATTATTGATAAACTTATTTTTATTAGCTTAAAATTCATACAATCCAGATATACATAATATGAGCCCTAGTTATTAATTTGGAATTACAACAGTCTGCCTCAAAAGAAAACTTGGAATGAAGAGGTCTGGTTCTAGATCTCTGGCCTGTCTCTTGTTTTACTTGTTTGGTGTACTTGTTTGTCACTGGGATCTGCGGGTTCATTTTTATCACTCTTGGGTACTGGAAAGAACATATTTTGAACTACATGACAAGAATGTCTAGAATGATGAAAGATAAGTCTGTAGTTTTGCTGGAGCTCTAAGATCGGGTGGGGAGCTAGGTGTGAAGAAGGCACAGTTAGCCAAGTGTGTCGTAGTAGCTGAATAGCAGCAAGGACCTTGTCTCATGACTCTAAATTGTGTTTTCTAAGGCAGTGTTTAACTGTCAATTCATTGAATCTTCTCAGGACAGATTTTTCAGTCTCTACACCAACCTGGTTGCTCTATCCATCAAGGCTGTTGACAACCACACTGGCATCTTTTGACGAAAGGTGCTTGGCTATGTATTCTCCTTCAGTCTGGTTTTAGCTATTGGCTTTAGAGAGTTCATCAAACATTGAGAAAGGAAAACAAGAAAAGGTAAAATATGTTCCATTACCCTGAAAGTATTTGAAACAAATATCCAATGCAAAAAAAAAAAAGATAGAAAGACTAAACTAATAAATTAATTTCAGAAGGCTGGTATCCGGAACTGTGCAAGCACGGAGCTGTTTCTAGTCAGTTATTAAAATATTAATTTTTTTAATTTTTAATAACACTGTGGTATACATGTAGAACTAATATGTTGTAGGAGCCTATTCATGAACTGGGTACTTATAATACTTAGAATTATTCTATTCCTGAGCAGGTCTCCATAGCATAGAATTACGGGCTGGTTGATGGAGGCAACACAAATTTCTCTCAATTATGAATCAAGCAGAGTTCAGGGGTAATCCCTCTTTGATTCTCTGACAAGTAGCCATCTCTACGTAGCTTCTGCATCCTATGAAGTTGCTGGTCATATTTAACAAAGTATTATCCACATCACCTTGTCTTAACATAATTGGACACTTGAAAACCAGTGGCTAAGTATAGTCATATCCGTAGGAATTTAAATTCAGGACATAGACATACAAATATATGGTAACAAGCATTAGTATGCTCTATATCATATAAATTATTCTAAGTGTTATAGAAGAGTTTAAGATATGATAAGAACTGAGTGCCAAACATATATTGAGTCATTTTTTCAAGATCAGATGGATTAGATAATTACAGAGCAGGAATATAAAGTAGGTCTGGAAATCTTCAGCATAAGTTCTAATAACTCAAACACTCCACAACCTCCTTAATATGAAGTCTTGGTTAAGATTTTAGTTTCTGTAAAAAGATACCATGACCATGGTAAAAATCTTATAAAGGAAAACATTTGGTTGGGGATGGCTTACAGTTCAAAGGTTTAGTCCATTATTATCATGTTGAAAAGCATGGCAGCATGCAAGCAGATATGGTGTTGGAGAGAGAGTTGAGCTTTCTATGTCAGGCGGAAGGAATAAAGAGTGACACTGAGCCTGGCTTAAGATTCTGAAACCTCAAAGCCCATCTCCAGTGACACAATTCTTTTAACGAGGCCACACCTCCTCCTACAAGACTACACTTCCTAATACTGCCATTCTCTATGTTCCATTCTCATTCAAAATACCACCAACTACACAGGAGTTCACTGAAACATGTTAGTATCTGTTTCTTCCCGTGAGCCTGCATGTGCCAACCCACTGAAGCTTTTAGTGTCATCTGACAATATTTTTGCTTAAGTCATGTAACCTTTGCCAGAGAGGTGCACATGCAGAGCCTCACTGCTGAGACCGACTCTGAAGTGAGTGGAACTTGAGAGAAGCTTGTCTACTTTCCCAGTAAAATATTTAACTGGAAAATTCAAGAAATAGAAACTGAACTGCCTTTCTAGCTTATATCTTAATATTTTTAAATAAATTTATACATGTAGAGTAGAAAGAAAAAGGAGAGGAGGGGGTCATCTTTTATATCATTTCTCAGAAGGGGATGAATCTTATCATAAGGACTTTATGTACACTAATTACTTGCCAAAGGCCTGTCTTCAAATAGTATCGCAGAGTGATAGAGTTGTCTTCTATCAATTAATGTGTGTGTGTGGAGGGAGGCACAAGCACTCAGCTTATCCAAGCTCATAGATATGGCATTATTCTCCAAAAAGTATCCTGGGATAGAAAACACCACTATTATTTACCCAATTTTCTTCTGAATTCCATGGTCTATCCCTATATCTGTTAGGTAACCAAGAGTTATCTGAGGAAGTCCTAGTTTGGGAATTGCTAAACTTAGACTGGCTTTTAGCTAAATCCTTTTGATTAATGATTGATATGTGAGGACCGGATATAGTTCATGGTCCCATCTCTACACAGATTGTCCTGGGTTGTACAAAAAATGCAGGCTAAATAAACAGAGGACTAGTGAGCCAGTAAGAATATTCTGCCATGGTTTTTCTGTCAATTTCTGCTCCTAGAGTTCTGCCTTTAGTTCCTGGACTGATTTCCCTTGATAATGTACTTTATGTAACCTGTAAGCTGAATAAACTTTTCCCTCCCTACTGTGGATTTAGTCTAACGCTTGCCTTATGTTATTTGGGTTCCCAGAACTACATGAGAATCAGCATGGAAGACACTGAGGGTTCCTATTCTCAGTTAGCTCTGATTGGTAAATAAAGTTACCTGTGGTTAATGGCTGGACAGGGAGACAGAGGCGGGACTTTAAGAACAAGGGGACCAAGGGAGAAAGGAGAACCACCAGGCTGGGAAAGAAATAAGATCCCAACTTGAAAGCTGCAGAAGAAAGAGCATATTAATTATGTAAGAGAGCTGGGTAAGGTGACTTCAGGGACACCACCCTTTTCATTGGGTCAAGGATGGTAAAAGTGGAATATAGATTTTAGTAAGTAATAACTCAGGAATATCAGAGGGGAGGCGTTAGCAATGTGGAAGTTTGGGAGTGGTTTAACCATTTAGCTGTTTAAGACATTAAAATAGAAGGCTGTGTACATTTATCTTTTTCTTGGGAACTTAGAACATTGGGATGGGTAGTGAGGAACTTGTTCCACTGCTTCTGGGGTGACTAGAGTTGCTTTAATCACTCACTGCAGTTCTCCTCATGTTGCTTTTGGGTGTGGCAGTGTTAATTCCAGAAACATGGAAAAATATCCCAGGACACTAAGTCAATTTGTAGGAAAAGTATCCTAGGTCAAGTTGCATGATGCCCCCTCTTCCAAGCTTCCCAGTGCAATGGTCACAGCAGGTTGACAAAGTAGGGTGCAGGTAAGAAAAGGGCATCCTGAGCCTCAGGGAAATAGCATGTTGTGAAGAGATGGGGAAATTATAAATGATGACAGGAAAGGAGAGGAACAGATGACCAAACTCATAGAAGAAAAACCTTGAAAATGTATCCTTAGCATACTAGAGGATACAGATCATAGTTCAGGACCAGCCTGGGCTACAGGCAGAGTTCAAGGCTAGTCTGGGCTCACCTAGACTCATCACTGTTTTCAAGTTCAGTATATATTGATATACATATGATATGTATGCCAAATTGAGAGAAAATAAATATGCTTTAAAGAGAAATGACAGCCCTCCAATTTGCTTTCATTATATTTGTAGGAGCACCTTACTTATACACAAGTCTGTGGGCTGCAAATGAGATTGTTCATAGGGACATAAACACTTATCTCAGAAAGAGCGCTCAAGTTCATCAGCGAAAACAAGATAGAAGACAGCATAGAGTCTGTGTTAGAACACAGCAGGCACATAATCAGATTATAATGAATTTTTACATTGTTTCCTGCAAAATCCCTTAATCTGTTCTCATTGATTGGCAGAAGTGAAGATCGGGTTTATCTAGCACAATTAAAGTCAGAAAAAGTCTGACTGAGATCTCAAGGGTAAAAGAAGGTGAGTGTTCTGTAGAAAGACAGGCAGCCATGATATATCTCAGATGGAAAACAGTGGGGGAAGGGCAGGAGATGGGGATTTAAAAGTGACAGGCAAAGTTAAAAGACAGACTTTTATAGCAGTTCATTCTGGAATGAGGGAGGGGGTCCTGAGCTGTTAAGGCATTGGGACTTTATGCCGAGCCCGTAAGGGATTATGGGTTGTTTGTTTGCCTTTTGGACTGGGAGAAAGCATCTCCTACCCTCAAAACCGCCCACGATTATGGCGCGAATCACATTATCCTTCTTAAATGTCACATCCTCATCATGTAACAAGTCCCCCGTGATTGAATTAGATTTCAGTCTTAAAGCAGAAAGAGGATAATTTGCAAATATTTGAAATGTGTTCCGATTAACGGCACATCTAGGGCTGGAGCAGTGATAGCACGGTGGCTAAGAGTACTCGCCGCCGTTGCAGAGGCCTGGACGCAGTTTCAAAGTGTCCCTAGTAAATGCTTTATCACTGCTTGTGTCACCAGGTTCAGGGGATCCAATTCTCTCTCTGGCCTCTGGGTCACCAGCACATGTGCAGTGTGGCAAACCCAGTGATGTTTACACATAAACAAAAATAAACCCTTAAGAAATGCGTCAGGATATTTCCAGGTTGCATCTTGTTTTACATGTACTTTTTGCTCATTGTAACTGGTGGGATCTTGATCACACTATCAAACATTTAAAAAAAAGAGTACTGACAAAAATGTATTATATACTTTTATGCAAAAATGCTTAAAATCTGTACATTTATCTTTGTTCTTTAAAATAAAGTTGTTAAAAAAAAAAAAAAGAAATGCATCAAGAGAATGAAGCTGAGACCAAAAGCACAAAGGTGGGTGAGGGGAGGTGGAGGAGTGGGGGGAGGAAAGGGGGAAGGGGGTGGGGGAGTGGGAAGGATGGGGGTTTGGGGGAGTACGGGTTGGAGGGTGGGGGTCGGGGGAACAGGGGTGGAGGTAGGGGTGTGGGGGGGTTCCCCAGCACAGCAGTGGTAGGTATCATGATTTAAAATTTCCAAATAACTTACAAGAGGCAAGTACATTAGGTTCCAGATGGACAGTGGAAGTCTAGGCTTATCTATAACGTTTTGGAGCTGTTTGGGAAACAGTAGCATTGCTTTTAGATTGACTCCTTTTGTAATTATAACCCCAACACTATGCAGGATATGTGGTGTGTGTGTGTGTGTGTGTGTACAGGTGCTCACATGCATGAACATATGTGTTAGTAAACTTGCCTGTGGAATCCGGAATAGGTCGTTACAGTACCTGGATCTGCAATCACAGATGACTATGTCATGTAGAAAGCAAGTGCGGGGAACTGAATTTTGATCCTCTTCAAAGATAAATGCTTGGAAACACTAAGCAATCTCTTTAGCCTTAATTTCAAACCGTTTTTTAGTAAATTTATGTGTTACTTAGCTGAGGTATGTTACTGAGGGTGAACATGATCAAGTTATGTTGGACACATGTTATTTGAAACCGTCATGATGAAATCGATAGTATCGCACAATTTATATGTGTTATTAGAATGTCCAGAAATCGAAAAATATGTGGTTGCTGTATGATCCCACACTGATCATGCCTTTATTAAAGTCTTTCAGTAAACATCAATAGCATGTTAAACTTCAGGGTGCAGCTTCAGCAAAGGCAGCATCGCCACGCCCTTCCTGCTGCTCTCTGAGCAGATACCATCGGCACACACATCCTTGCCACTGGCTTTCTAGTACCCCAGCCTTTGTTGAGCATTTGTCTTCTGTGAAACACTGAAGCCAGCCTGTTGAGCCCCTTCTGTCCTTCTGTCTGGAAGCTGACCCGTAGACATCACTCATCTGCACACCACTGGAGTCTAGTTACCGTGTTCCATGCTTTTCAGACAACAGGCATTGCTGATGAGTTTCTGAAAGATTTGCTTACTAATAATGCATAATTTACCGTGAAGCTCCAGCTATGTTTGCTTGAATGATTTGCCATGGTCACGTAATTAACACATCGGTTTGTTTTTTTAGAACAGATGTTTTGGCTCGAGTTTCCTTTGGGGTGTGATGGGACATCCGGGGATCCTCCTCACAACTCTGGAGAAGTGAATTGTATTCTTCGTTGTCTCAAATGCTAAGTTTTAAGATTGAACTAATATTTTTTTCTTGAATCAAGTTTATTTGTAAAAACAGCATAGGACACTGGTTTTCTGCAATAGTGTGTAGGTGGGTGTCACAGCAGTCTGTCTGTCTGCACATTGGCAGGAGTCTTCTTTACGGAGCCTTCACAGGGGCCTGGGCACCTTTGGGAGCCTGAGCTGGAGCCGAACCCTGGGCCTTAGCTGGAGCTGTGGCCTCTGCCTTGGTTTGAACCTTGGGCTTTGGTTGGCCGAGCCTAAGACCTTTGGCCATGTAGCTTCAAATCCTCTTCCCAAGCTTGAGGTGAGCGATGAAAGCCAGACGGCTGGGTTTGCGGCTGAAGCCCTTTGACATCTTGGGCTTTATGGCCTCTGCGCATGCCCGCACTACCTGCATGATTAGCCTGCATCTTCTTCAGGCCTTCCTTGTTGTGCTTCTTGGCAAAGCACATGTTCCTCAGAAACTTGGGGTCAACCTCCTTAAGAGATTCTCATCTTTGCGACAGGGTTTCTTGATGTCGTTTCTGTGCCATTTGCCGGATTGGTTGCGTGTGGTGTGGTTATTGGACTTGCCCATGTCTACGCAGTAACCCGCGGCTCCCACAGCGTCTGGGACCTGGAGAGAAAGGGATGAAATAACAATTAAATCTTTAACATTCGTGCTCTGGAAAACTAAAGCGAGAATTGGAGATTTAACTCAACATAACTGCTTCTTGGTGAACAAGCAAGTCATTTTGAGGCTTCTGAGAACTTGGAGAAAGAAGTCTGGCATCTCTTATAGAGAAACCGGAAGTAAGGTGATGGATCAGGGATAGCGGTAAGGTGACATTCTGCCCACTGGATATGTCAGAGGAGAACACTGCAGCTGGTGGGGTTCTGTGAGGTATGCAAAGTGTCCCAGGAACAGGTGTAATTTTAATTTTGAAAGGAAGCTGAAGGGGATGGCAAACCCAGGGGATGGCAACCAAAAAGGAAAGCCAACGGTCAACTAACGAAGATACTTGGGAGCGCCTAGAGACCAAACCACCAACCGAAGACTATTCATGTCTGGGCACCTACGTAGCAGTGGAAGGGGATGTGTCTAATCCTGTAAATTTTATTCCCCAGTTCCCCAGGGTAAGGGGATTACTCCCCCCCCCCCCAGAACAATCTCTCAGAGACAAAGGGGAGGGGCAATGGGGTGAAGAACTCTGGGAAGGGGATGGTGGGGGCAACATTTGGAATGTAAATAAATAAAATAATTAATAAAAAAAAACCCCACAAAACAAAGCAAGGGCAACATCAAAAACAAAACCAGAAAAATCAATAGAAGAAAGGCATTCTATAATCCTGACTAACTCACGATCATTTCAGAAAATACCCGAACCAAGCAGCAAAGTTACAAGTTAGTTACAAACTAACTGTAGTCAGTCAAGGTCACCGACTCAAGGCCATTCATTATCAGTCCTAAGGGCCCCATAGCAGTTTTTCCTGTCAGACTACCGGGGTTGCGCAGGTAGTGCCACCTACTGGGCAGAACAGGAACTTTTTTTTCCCTTACAACTTTATTTAAGGGAGATAGATACATGTACAGATTTTTAAAAGCATTTTGGCAAGAACTTTGCAATAGACAAAGCAGAGGCTGCGCGCCCTCATTCTCTTCCTGCATAAAAAATTGTGATTTATCACTTTTTAAAACGAAGGAAAGAAAGAAACTGTCAGTGCTATTCACTAAAGCGAATTGGATGCATTTGCCTTCCGTCAGAGTTTTACGTCTATTTAAATAATCTTACACTGCAGGTGGCAAATCTACGGTATAGGAAGCTGATGTAACTTGCCAGCCAGATGTTTAGGTGGGGGAATCTGAACTCATTGTCCGGTCTGGTGGAATTTCCAGGTCTGTAAGATCACGGTTTACTACATGGGTCACACACATGTACCTATCACATGCGGAGACTGCAGTGAGCTCACTGCCTGTGCACAGATTGAGACTTCGCCCCTATGGTTAGCAGCTGTGTGATGGAATTTTCCAGAATTTACTCAACTTCTGTAATCTTAACATTATCTCCAAACAAAAAGTCAAGACATGCACTCATGCATTTTAAGTACTTTATAAATTCGAAAGGTTTCATTTTATTATGATGACCGTGAACATTTCTATTTGGGGTTTTTATTCTGGATAAAAAGTACAGAAACTAGAGAAAAATAAAAGAATGAAAGATGAAATGCTAGAAATCCGGTATAAAATATGTATTCCTTGACATTTTGGTTGAGAGTCCTCAACTTCTGCCAAATCATCTCAATGAGAAAACAAACAAATGCCCTGGTCAACATTTCTGGCCATTATTGAAAATCTAAAATCTTGATATTTAAACTGCATAAGATGGAGGCCTTGGCGCTCATTTTCCTGAATGTCTTAATACTTTAGACTTTTGGCCAGTCTCTTTCTTTATGATTGTCTCCAGAGCATATCATTTCAGAAAACTGTTAGTGATTAAAATGGACAGGCTATAGGTTCGAGACTTGTACATGAAACTGTAATAGATGTTTACAAGACAGAGAGAAGAAGAAAGTAGCTTAGAGTTCAATATGCAGGAACTAAAACAATTCTCTATAACACTTCTCTAGGCTCAAACACAAGGACTTCTTTCACCAGTGACCTCAATAAAATTCTACAGTATTTCTGTGCCTCATCTCTCTGTCTATAAAAGGAAAAACCAGTGGCCTTCACTGTCTGTATTGTTTAAACGTGTACCTATAAAGAGGGAAAATAGGGTCAGGATGTTAGGAACACTCTGTTAACTATTTTCCTTTCTTTCTTTCTTTCTTTCTCAAAATTTTTCTTTTTTAAAATCCATGTGTCAAAAATTACTTATGATAATTTTAAAGGTTGTACAAATCATATAGAACCTGGTATAACAGGGATAATATAAAGTCCAAAAAAAAAAAAACCTGAAGTAATAAACATTTGTCTCCTAACACAAGAATATTGCAACCTTGCTTCTATGGTGAAGATACCAAGTTTCCATAATTTTTATGTCTCTCTCTGTCTCTCTGTTTTTGTCTCTGTCTCTCTCTGTCTCTCTCTGTCTGTCTCTGTCTCTGTCTCTGTCTCTGTCTCTGTCTCTCTCTCTCTCTCTCTCTCTCTGTGTGTGTGTGTGTGTGTGTGTGTGTTAACTTGGGAAAACACAAATCATAGAAATCAAGGAGAAATGTGAAGGGAACATGAGCTAGAAGCATGTAGAAGGAGACATTCTTTCATGAATAAAATAAAGGTCTTCTAGTATGTTTATAAGGATAAGCGGCTCCACAACCAAGAAAATTTGGATGCACTTTAGGATTGGAAGATAGAAACACTATAAAAAACATGTTTTCATAGATAATAACCAATTATTTTATGAACCCAGTAAATGGATAATTTTTGGGCAAACTAATTTTTCTTGAATTACGGGATGTAGTGTTCTCTGTTTAGAAAAATGAAAAGTAAGATTCAAATTTCCATCTCTCACATATGACAGAGGCTTGGAATCATAATCAGTCAACCAAGCGTTAGCATTCCTTATTGTCAACCTGCAGACATGGGAAGTCATAATTCCATTGGGCTCAGAACCTCCATTTGATGAGGAAGACTATTGGGTAGATTTAACTCAGGCTCAAAGGCTCAACATTTAGTCGTGTTCCTGATTTAAAGTCAGAATCAAGCCACCACACTGGCATTAAAGTACCTGTGCTGCCCCAGTTAGAATATGCTTGCTCAGTTTCTACCATGCTCTTCCCACCAGACATCTTCTGGTGCTTAGCCTACAGGACGTTTTACAATCCCTGCCCCTCTACAGTGTGGTCACTTTTCTTTTAGATGCCCAAGATTGCAGCATACAGTGAGATTGTGGCTTGTGATCTGAGTTCTTCTTTCTATCAAGAGTTGTGATTACAACTAGATCTCTGTCTCGTGGTGCCCATATCACTTGCCTTCCTGTAATGCTGACTTTGCACACAAGATGAAACAGTGCTTCCTACAATACTCTTCTTGCTGCACCATCAAATTTTATGTTTCCACTGGTGGCTTTGCTCTTAAAGGCATGTTTGTCACTCCAGTCCTCTTCACCTTTACTTTAGGTCTATATCTAGTCCATGGTGACATTGCTATAGGCAGCTAAGAGAGGAGTAGCCACAAATGTTTCTGAATTCATAATGGAGTCCTTGTTAGTATGTTACATTGTGCTATTCTCCATTTCCACAAACGTGTGTGTGTGTGTGTGTGTGTGTGTGTGTGTGTGTGTGTGTTCACAATCATGTTCTTTGGTAGCTAGATGCTAAAAGTTCTTGGTTTACTGAAACCTTTATAATTCAGTAATGCTTTCATAATAACTCTGGAGTAATCAAACATCTTAAGTTTCTATTATCAAATAGCATTGACCAAACCATCCTAATATATCTTAATTTATCCCAGTAAGGTTCCCACTGCTATGAAGGACTGAAGTATCCACATATTGGTCTTCCATCTACTTGAGCATCTTATGGTCTATGAATTATATCTTGGGTGTTCCCAGCTTTTGGACTAATACCCACTTATCAACAAGTACATACCATGTATGTCCTTTTGTGACTGGGTTACCTCACTCAGGATGATATTTTATAGTTCCACCCATTTGACTAAGAATTTAATGAAGTCATTGTTTTTAATAGTTGAGTAGTACTCCATTATGTAAATATACCACATTTTCTGTATCCATTCCTTTGTTGAAGGACTTCTGGGTTCTTTCCAGCTTATGGTTATTATTGGATCATGTGTTCTTGTTACATATTGGAGCATCTTTTGGGTATATGCCCAGGAGTAGTCTAGCCTGGTCCACAGGTAGCACAATGTCCAATTATCTGAGGAACTGCCAGACTGATTGATTACAAAGTGGTTGTAACTGCTTGTAATCCCATCAACAATAGAAAAGTGTTTCTCTTTCTCCACATCATTGCCAGCATCTGCTGTCACCTCAGTTTTTGATCTTAGCCATTCTGACTGGTGTGAGGTGGAATCTCAGAGTTGTTTGGATTTGCATTTTCCTGATGACTAAGGATGTTAAACATTTCTTGAGGTGCTTCTTAGCCATTTGAAGTTTTTCAATTTTATGAGATCCCATTTGTCTATAGTTGGTTTTAGAGCCTGAGCCATGGGTGTTCTATTCAGAAAAACTCTCCCTGTGTGTTTGAGACTCTTTCCCACTTTCTCTCCTATTAGATTCAGTATATCTGGTTTTCTGTGAAGGTCCTTGATCCTCTTGGACTTGAGTTTTGTGCAAGGAGATAAGAATGAATCAATTTGCATCCTTCTACACACTGACCACCACTTGAGCCAGTATCATATGTTGAATATGCTGTCTTTTTTCCACAGGATGGTTTTGGCTTGTCAAAGATCAGGTGAGAGCAGGTGTGTGGATTTAATTCAGGGTCTTCAGTTTTATTCCATTGATCTTCCTGACTGTTGCTGTACCAATATCATGTTGTTTTTCTTACTATTGCTCTGTAGTACAGCTTGAGGGATACAGAAAATGTGGTACATTTATACAATGGAGTACTACGCAACTATTAAATCAATGACTTCATGGAATTCTCAGGTCAGTGGATGAAACCAGAAAATATCATCCTGAGTGAGTTAATCCAGTCACAAAAGAGTATATATATAGTCATTCGCATTAATAGGAATGCAATGTATTTAAGCACTGGGTCAGTGGAACTGTAACCGACTTCTAGCTATGACTTTTTCTTCACTTTCACATATTCTCATATGAAAAACTCCTTACTGCTTGCACCCTTGGCCAGTGGTGTCAACATATCCCTTTCTAGGCTCTTTTATACTTGTACTTCATGTTACTTACCCCTGGCTGTGTAGCTCATGGAACTACCTGGAAAAGAATAAATTTCACGCAATAAATGTGAGTTCATGATATTATCTGTTTTTGAATCAAGACTTTGAGAAATGTAAAATGATCAGAGCAGCAAAACTGGCTTGACTTAGGGCGTCAGGTCAACACCTTAGGCTATCATTCGGGTGGTAATATATGGTTATGTTAGGATATTTTGGTTCCAGGAAGTGCTATGTTTAAAGAATGTTCTGTGACTATCACTGTTTTTTCTTTTTTGTTTTTTTTTTGTGTTTGTATGTATACATGTATGCATTTGTGTGTGGCATGTTCTAATTATTATCATCAACATCATAATCACTGTTGTTTTTACCTCCTGCTCAGATTGTCTTTTGTTAAGGAAAAAAATCTAAATCGAAGAAAATTAAATTCAAAATAGTATTTACAGGAAGAATTGTTAATTTTTTCTTCATAGGTAAAGGTGTCCTATAGAGCTGTACATGTATTTAATCTGTTATGACAGAGATGACTGAGGTAGTCTTAGATAGTTGTGAATTGTAAAAGTCCCAATTTGAATGTGGGTTTTCTATTTTTTTTTTTTTTTTTTTTTTTTTTTTTTTGGTCAGGACCAGCTTGATCTGTGAATGAATATCCCTTCTTGAAAGTGTGTAATACTTGATGTGGACCATCTGCAAGTCAAACAATATGGGCACAAGGATTCTCCATTTCTTTTTACTTTCATTGCGGGTAAAAAGACACATCAAACATCTTTTAACATGGAGCTATTATCCTTTAACTTCAGGTTAACTCCAAGTATATTCTTTTCAATGACAGCATTTCCCACAAAGTCACATTACAAATAGACCCAGAACACCATAGAATAGGGAGGAATTTGGAAACTACATCCTGCCCACTTCTTTTTTTTTTTTTTTTTTTTCACAGATGGGGATATTTTGCATGAGGATTGAGCAATCAAAAGCTTTAGGTCCTTGGCAATAATAATGATGTTGGGGGTGATAATGACCACGCAATACTTATTCTGAGTTCCTAATATCTATCAGGTAGTGTATTCACTTGGTAAGAAAAGTCTACTCTTAATACTATACTCATCCATGATGGAAAATGCTGACCATTGTATTACAAATGATAAATTTGAGACTGGGGTGAAATTACATTTCTTAAGTAACAGTGGGGTTATTGGGCCTTCACATATGAGAGGATGATCCTGCCAACTTGTGCCAAGAAAGCTTGAAGACCCAGATATATTAACTGTCCATTAGAGAACAATGCCACTATTTGGTTTAGATCCTTAGAAAGTTTGGAGTTCAAAATCACCTTTGGAATCTGAAGATGATTCAGTTGCTTGCTATACAGGATTGAGAATCTGATTTTGAATCTGAAAAGCTCATATAAACTTTAGGTTGTCATGGTGGTCCATTTATAATTCTAGCTGTAGGTTGAGACAGGGAACCCTCAGAGCAAGCTCGTTTCGTAGTGAGACTAATTATAGATGAGGTTTTGATCTGACATGATCTCATCTCAATGATGAAAGTTGAAGACCTAAGAGGTATGATTACAGACATCAACCTTAGGGTTTTACAGACATGCACATACATGTACATGTGCATATACATACATATTAGCCCACACATGTGAAAAATTCATGTATAAAGATATACACTACACATAAACATACACAAAAATGGAAGAAGAAAATATGAAACAAAATTTCCACCCTACCTTGTCTATGCCACATGTATACCACAAGCTAAGTTTGTAAGTTTAAATTTTATTATTTATCAAAAGATAACAATGTTATTTCCTAATCTTACTAAGCTGCTAAAATAAGTAAAGATAGCATAATGGATGTAAGGTGCTTAGTCCTACATCTATTATGCAAATGTCACCAAAATTTGTTAAATTAGCATGCATGGTAAATATTCCCTGCTGTTACTGTCATCATAATACAGATAGATTATTAGGCAAATATCCCTTCTCATGGAGGACTTCTCTGTACCACATTTAATATGTGACTTCTATGCTGGCTTCTAGTTCTTTCTATATTTGTTCTCAACAGACATTCTCTGTACATTTGTCAGCATCCTGATGTCACTCATTGGTTTATGGTTGTTTTATTGTACCTGCCCGATCAATCCTGTGCTTTCCTGTGTTGATGTTAACTTCGCACTTTATAGAACTATTATTTGATAAAAGTGTTGGCTTAACTATTGTTTCTACTTCTCTTTTATGCTAATCAATATTTCTTCAGAAGTCATTGTTATGGGATTAAGTGCATGGAAAAGGTTATAGGAGAGAAAGAAGGGAGGCAATTGTTTTGATAGATAATTTAATTGGCTTCAGAAAGACCTAAGAGTAACTCACACATCTGTAAATGTTGAGAACATTTTCATGGAGGATTATATAAGAAGGCAAAATCCACTCTGAAGGTTACATGCACCTTCCAATAGGATGGGATCTTTGTTGGAGCTAAAGGCAAATGTAGAATAATTTTTCTTTTTTTTCACAGTGTCTTATAGTGTGCTGCCCTAGAACACTATAACCTTCTCACCACGATGAACTCTAACCTATGATGAAGAGGACAGAAGATTCTTTTCTTCACAACAATGAAAAGTTTGGTTAAAACCTAAGGAGAGAGCAAAGAAAAATTCAGCAGGGTCTAAGAAAATTATCTCCTAAATCTAAGCGCATTCATCCAATCTTATTGGTAAAATATTTCATCTGGTAGAGTGCTGGCTTAACATACATGAAGCCCAGTATTTTATTTTTATCATTGAATAAGCCAGGTATGTTGACTCATTCCTATGATTCTAATACTCTAAAGAGGTAGGTTTATAAAACTTTGTATCAAGAAATTCACAAATATCAGGGAGTCACCAACATTTTGTTCATAACATGAGAGAAAGTGCTATTCTCAAATTTTTACCTTTCTTCTAGAGCAGGATGGAAACTAGTCTAAGATACCCACAGAGGAAAGGCCACATGAGGTTACAAGACAATGATTACCATTTACAGGATAAATAAAGATGTCTCTGGAAATTGTAACTTTTTTGAGATATTGATGACACACTTTTTGTTTATAAAAATACAAGAAGACAGGTTGTTTGTGTTTAGACCACATGGGTATAACTCTGTTCTTCAAGGAAGACCTTGGATACCTATATGGTCACTTTTGTTCTAGCATAGTTTGGAAATAAGTGATTTGTGCTGCAGATCTGCCTATATCAACTCCATGCTACGTGTAACAAACACTCATTTTTCAGGCATTCAGAACCAGTGTGGTTATAACAGAAATACACCCAAGAACCTATTACAGTTTTGTTTACAAGGCTTTGTCCTTGTGGAATGGCTAATAAAATAACTTTTCATTTTGGCAGTGTACATCCTGGAACAGCACGTTATATAGGTTTAGCAATGATGAACTCTGCTCTTGGATATAACCAAAACTTCACAATATAAGACCTTTCGTTTCCATAATATCCAATAAGCAACCATGGCAGGACAAGACTTAGTTGGTAATTTTATTTCCACTTGTTTTCTTCTTTACCCTTCCAGTCTCTGTTTCACAAAACCGATTATACACTTGTGGCTGATTTCCACTGAGTGTGTAAAGCTACAGAGCGCATTTCAAATGCAGCAACACAAACTAGAATGGGCTATTAGAGGCACTGGCCCTTTGTAGAGTCCCTATCCTTCTTTCCCACACAGAACTTAGCTGTGGTGTTTATAGACATTTGTTAACTCTCTCATTTCATTTCCTTTTAAACTCATCCTTTTTATCTCCAAATTATAACAGTCTTTCATGTACTTACATCATAGTTCAACTAAGCTGCCTTTTTTGTGGTGTTTTTGTTAAAAAAAGAAGTCTTGGCTTCCATCTTTCATGCCAGTTAATAAAACCCTGTACTTGTGTTATTTGCTGTTGTGTTATTTCTTACTATTTTATTGTAAATGAGCTAGCTCCTGCCTCTACCGTAAATATTAACACTAAACTCTTCACCTGTCACTCACATCCCTGACTACTCTTTAACAGATGAATTTTCCTTCCACTAGACCATCGCTACTGAGTGTGGTATCCCAGCTGTAGCAGCTTCAGTTTGAAGTTTATAGAAATGCATACCATAAATCTCACTCAAAATCTGTAGAACCAGTATCAGTCCAGATAAGACCCAAAATCTGAAGTTCTTTTGTATCCTTCGGGTAATTGCATGGCAAGGGAATATTTGTCAAGCAGGACTCTAATCTACCCTCAAGCTTGCTGTGAACCTGCTTTTATTTGGCCATGAATAAGAATAAAGAATGTGCATAATGCTTAGACCACAATAAAAGGAGACACATAGTTTAAAGAGACCAGGAAATAAGAAGAAAACAGAATGACTTAGAATATTTCAGAAACTATAAATACACAATAAACACAAAGAAGCATTTAGTTAAAAGAAGATTAAGTCACACATTACATTGGAGCAGGTTGTCAAACACTACCAGTGTTTTCAAGTTTGTGAAAGAACTGCCATTGTCCCCATGATGCTTTCTGCTTGCTTAACTCTAGCCCACAGTTTGAAAACTAATATTCAATAAGATCATAATAAGAATCGGGGATTTGGTTTTTTTCTCTCTCTTACAACTTCATTTTATAAAAAGAGGAATACATATACAGATATTAAAAGGCATTTTGGCATAACACTATATGAATATTTTTGTCAATACTTAATTCTTTTAGAGGTTTGATAGCATGCACTGAAATCCCACCAGTTACCATAAGCATAAAATACATGTAGGACAGAACATAACATAGAAACAGTTTTCTTGGAAAGTATAGATTAAGCATAATGATCTTTGAATACCCAAAATTGTCACAAGGATATATTCTTAGCTCTTAGATTATTAATGATTTAAGGTTCAGGTGTACCACACTATGAGAGGGTGCTATACATTTATTTTTTTCCTAAGAAGGATCCGGGCTTTCATTTATTGGCCTTTGTTTTTCTTGAGCTTCATATGGCCTGTGAGTTGTTTCTGGGGTGTTTAGAGGTTTCCGGAGTTAGCATCCAATTATCAGTGACTGCATATTATGTCTGTTCTTTTGTGAGTGGGTTACCTCACTCAGGATGATATTCTCTAGATGCATCCATTTTCTTAGGAATTTCATAAAGTCATTGTTTGTAATAGCTGAGTAGTTCTATATTGTATAAATATACTAAAAGTTTTGTATCCATTCATCTACTGAAGGACATCTTGGTTCTTTCCAGCTTCTGGCTATTATAAATAAGGCTGCTATGAACATTGCGGTGCATGTGCCCTTAATGCATGTTGGAGCATCTCTGGGGTGAATGTCCAGAAGTGGAATGACTGGGTCTTCAGGTAGGACTATGTCCAATTTTCTGAGGAGCCGCAAGACTGATTTCCAGAGTGGTTGTACCAGTTTACAACCCCACCAACAGTGGATGAGTGTTCTTCTTTCTCTGCATCCTCTCCAGCAGGCTTTGGGGAAGTGTTTAGTTGTAAGTGTAACAGAAATTAAATTAATGCCACCATAAAGAGGCATCAGAGTGTGTATATATATATATATATATATATACACTTCTCTAAGCAAAGTTGTATGGGGGAGGCCCAGTCTATGGAAATTAAAGCTATGAGGTCTGGTAATACTTCCGTTTTCTAGTCTTTAATCTCTAAAAGTTGAGAATACATTTATGATGTTTTAAACTTAGACTTAGACAAAAACACACCATCTTAATTCACCAGTACATTTCATGACATGTCTCTTATTATTTTGTTACCATTTATTGTTTTGAGTGTGGTACTATAATTTCTGTGGGAAGAATGAAAACATGTCAGGCTAAGAGCACAAAAACCTGCTTTTATACATCCTGAGGACTAATGCAGAACTTGACTGTACACCTTTTAAGTTGCTTAGAATCTTTATCTATTACAAAATATTCATAGTTTTCAGTGATACTCCAAGTTCATGACCTGTATATACATAAAGTCTTGTTAAATCTATAAAAATACTACCTCAAAGTCATGTGTATTTTAATTTATATATGCTGTTCTGTTGAATGTGTATTTCGTAGGGTGAAGTGTGTATTGTGAACTCATCAGCGAAAATGGAATCTCTTGTTCATGAATTTACCTTGAAGGTAACTGGAACAGTTTTCATGGGTCACTTCTGGTTTCAGATTTCTTGCCCATCTCTTGTACTATCAGTGGAGTCTATAAGGCTCTAGGCATAAGGGTGGCTCACTTATCATGGTTTAAAACATGACTCTCATTTGGAGCATCACATTTCCATAACTGATATTGAATAAATGATTAATTGTCCAGTTTCTGCAACTCCAGCTGCTGCTGGAGAGACGAGAGCATTAGACCACATGGAACTGAAGTTACATATAGTTGTGATCAATGAAAATGAAAAATTGGTGCTCTAAAAAAGCAGCAAGTTCTCCTAACTTCTAAGCAATCACTGCGGGTTTCCCCTTCCTACCCCTTTTTGTCAACTTTTAAAACTTTATATCCTAATCTCTGCCCCACTCCTTGTCACCTCCTCATACAATCCTTGCCCCACCCCCATCTGCTTCTCTACTGAGAGCAAGGACACCCCTACCCTCTTGAGTATCCCCTCATCCTGGTATTTCAGGTCTATAGGACTAGGAACATCCTTTCCCATTGAGGACTGAAGAGGCAGCAGAGCTAGAAAGAACATATCCCGCAGAGAGGCGACAGCTTTGGGGACAGCCCCACTCCAGTTGTTGAGTACCAACATAAAGATCAAGATGCACATATACTGCACATGTATGAGGACCTAGGACTTGATTTTGAATGTTTTGGTTGGTGGTTTCAACTCTGAGAGCCCCAAGGTCCAGGTTAAGTGATTCTTTGTCTTCCTGCCAAATTTCTGTCCCCTTTAGGGTCCTCACTTCTTCCCTCAGCTCTTCTATAAGAGGCCACAAGTACCATTTACTGTTCAGCAGTGTGTGTGTCCTTAGATCTCTCCGCATCAGCTGTTAAGTGAAGTTTCTCAGAGGAAAGCCTTGTTAGACTCCTGTCTGCAAGCTTAACAGAGTATCATAGTGCCAGAAATTGGTACTTGCCCATGGAATGGGTCTCTAGTTTGATCAGTTATTGCGTCGCTATTCCCTTAGGTCTAATATCTCATATAGAAGGGCAGTTTGTATCTTTGTCTATTTGATGTAATCTTATTGTGCAGAGGGTTTGTAAATTAAGAATTAAATATAGAAACCTATATAAAAGGCTATTGGGCCTTAGAGTTGTGTTTATGTTGAGATTTGGGGTAAAAAACACTCCAGGATGGAGTCAATAGGGAAGTCGGGGTGAAGATCCAGGGAAGGGAGTTGTGCAGATGGAGTGAGACCATGGGGGCAGCTTGGACTGAGAGACAGAGTCCCTGCGCTGGTTCCTTACTAGAAGCAGTGCCCGCAGAGTGAGATCACGAGGGCCGATATAAAGATAAGCCTTTTCATCTTTTTAAAATATTTACTGCAACAGAGGGACATCTAGATCATTTCCTTCTTCTGGTTATTATGAATAAAGCTATGAACATAGTTGAACAAGTTTATCTGTGGTATAGTTGGATCTTGAGGTGGAACTATTTCCAGTTTTCTAAGAAACTACCAAACTGATTTCCAAAGAGTTTGTACAAGTTTCCACTCCCAGATAAGGAGTGTTCTCCTTGCTCCACATCCTCACTAGCATGTGCTATTGCTTGAGTTGTGATCTTAGACATTCTGACTGGTATAAGATTGAATTTTGGAGTTGTTTTGATTTACATTTTCTTGATACTAAGGATTTTGAATATTTCTTTGTTTGTCTGCCATTCAAGATTCCTCTGCTGAGAATTCTCTGTTTAGCTCTGTATCCCATTTATTAATTGGGATATTTGGGTTGCCAGCATCTAATTTCTTGAGCTCTTTATAAATTTTGGATATTAACCCTCTGTCAGATGTTCGGTTGCTGAAGATCCTTTCCCAATATTCAGGTTGCTGTTTTGTCCTATTGGCAGCATCATTTGCCTTGAAGAAGCTTTTCAGTTTCATGATGTCCCATTTATCACTTTTTAGTCTTAGAGCCTGAGCCATTGGTTTTCTGTTTAGAAAATAGTATTCTGTACCAATGTGTTCAAGGTTATTCTCCACTTATTGTTTAATTAGAGTTAGTGTATCTGGATTTACATTGAGGTCTTTGGTCCATTTGTAAATAAATTTTGTACAGGGTGATAAATAGGAATGTATTTGCATTCTTATACATGCAGACATCCAGTTAGACAAGAATCATTTGTTGAACATGCTTCTTTTCTCTATTTTATGTTTTTGCCTTCTTTGTCAAAAATCATGTGTTCATAGGTATGACTACTTATTTCAGGATCTTTAATTCTATTCCATTGTTTAACCAGTCCGTCCCCATAAAATGTCATTCAGTTTAGTATTATTATTATTAATTATTATTATTATTATTATTATCATCCTCATCATCAATATTACTTTGTCTCTGTAATATAGCTTGAGGTTGGAGATAGTAATACCTCCAAAAGTTCTTTTATTGTATAGGATGGTTTGTTGTTATTTGTTTGTTTGTTTTTACAAACAAAGTTGAGAATGGCTGTTTCAATGTATACAAAGATTTGGAAATTTGATGGGAAATGCATTGAATCTGTTGATTAATTTTTGTAAGATGGCCATGTTCATTATGTTACTTCTACTGATCCATTAGAACGGGAGTTCTTTCCAACTTCAAATATGTTTCTCACTTTTTTCTTCAGAGATGTGAAGTTCTTGTCATGCAGGTCTTTCAGTTGTTTGTTAAGAGTTACCCCTAGATATTTTACATTATTTGTGGCTGTTGTAAGGGGTGTTGTTTTCCTAATTTCTCTTTTGTTTCATTTATGTATATAAAAAAGTGGGTTTTTTTTTGAGTTAACTTTTGTCTAGGAGCTTTGCTGACTATGTTTATTAGAAGTTGGAGTTCTCTGTTAAAACTTTTGGGGTCACTTATGTATACTATCTTAATATCTGCAAGTAGAAAGTAGAGATTCTTTTCTTCTTTCCCAAATGGTATCCCCTTAATCTCAGTTCAGTGTCTTATTGCTGTGGCTAGAATTTCAAGTACTACATTGAATAAAGAGGGAGATAGTGAATTTCAAGTACTACATTGAATAAAGAGGGAGAGAGTGGGCAGCCTTGTCTTGTCCCTAATTTTAGTAGAATATATTTTTAAGTTTCTCTCCATTTAGTTTGATGTTGTATATTGGCTTGCTTTGATTATGTTTAGGCATGCACCTTGTATTCCTGATTTCTAAGACTTAGTATGAAAGGGTGTTGGATTTGGTCAAAGGCTTTTTCAGCATCTAATGAGATAATCATGTGATTTTCTTCTTTTCATGTGTTCTTCTAATCATAGGTTGAATTACATTGGCAGACTTTTGTATATTGAATCATCCCTGAATCCCTACCATAAAGCCTATTCAACCATGGTGGATATTATTTTTGATGTGTTATTGGATCTGGTTTGTGTAAACTTTATTGAGTATTTTCGTATCAATGTTCATAAGAAAAATTGGTTGGAGGTTCTTTTTTCTGTGTTGAGTGTTTGTGTGGTTTAAGTAGCAGGGTGACTGTGGCCACATACAATGAGTTTGGCAGTGTCACTTATGTTTTTATTTTTTTGAAAGCATTTGAAGAATATTGGTATTAGTTTTTTTAAGAGTCTGGTTGTATTCTGCACTAAAAGCATCTGGCCCTGTCTGGTTTGGTTGGGAGATTTGATGACTACTTCTATTTCATTAAGGTTTATAAGGCTGTTTAAATGGTTGACCTGCTCTTAATTTAATTTGGCAAATGATATCTGTCTAGAAAATTATCTATTTTTTAATTTTATAATTTTGGGAAATATAAGACTTGAAATAAGACCTAATAATTTTTTTTAATTTCTTCAGTGTCTGTTGTTATGTTTCTCTTCTTATTTTTGTTTTTGTGTACTTGGATACTTGTCTCTGTATCTTGATTAGTTTGGATAAGTGTTTGTCTATCTTGTCAGTTTTCTCAAAGAATTATGTCTTGGTTTCATTGATTCTTTGTATTTTTTTCCCTAAATGATTGATTTCTGCCATGATTTTGATTGTTTCCTGTCTTCTACTTTTCTTGGCATACCTTCTTTCTTTCTTTCTTTCTTTCTTTCTTTCTTTCTTTCTCTCTCTCTCTCTCTCTCTCTCTCTCTCTCTCTCTCTCTCTCTCTCTCTCTCTCCCTCCCTCCCTCCCTCCCTCCCTCCCTCCCTTTCTTCCTTCCTTCCTTTCTTTCTTTTTCTAATTTGTTTAGCCTAGAGCCTTTAGATGAACTTTTGAATAGTTGGTATAAAAGCTTTCTAACTTTTTTATAAAGTCACTTAGTGTGAAAACTTTCCTCTTAGAACTGCTTTCACCTTGTCCCACAAATTTGGTCATGTTGTGCTCTCGTTTTCATTGAGTTTTAGAAAGTTTTTAATTTATTTATTTTTATTTCTTACCTGACTCAATGATCATTGAGTAAAGAGTTGTACAATTACCATGATTGTATAGGTTTCCTGGTGTTTATGTTGTTGTTGAAGTCCAGTTTTAAATCCACAGTGGTCTGGTAAGAAACAAGGTGTGACTTCAATTTCCTTGTATCCACTGAGGCTTACTTTGTGACTAACTACAAAGTCAATTTTGGAAAAGGATCCATGAGGTTCTGGGAAGAAGGATTTAAATGTTTGATATATCTGCTTCTAATCAGTTGAAAATTATCTCACCTATCAGTCAAGGAAGCCTAGGGCAATATATTATGAAACTTATTTAGTAGCTGTGGCTTTTCTACAAATTCTGTATATTAATCAGTTTTAAAGGCTTTAATGAAAGTCCTGAGGTGGTCTACCTACAATGAAAATGGCGTTTTTGCAGATCACAGTTTTGAGTGTTGCAAATATAATGTGTAATACAGACTCTTTCAAGGACCTTTTGTATTTCTTACATCATGGCTGAGAACAAGTGCAATGTTTGATAGAAAAGAACGTGATCACAATTCAACAAATGCCAGGGAAACTCAGTGACAAGGTAGAGATTTTCACAACTTTTTCTCAAAAGATTTTAGTAGACTCATAAAAAAGTACTTTAACTTGTTCAGTTGCTTCAGAGTCCTTGAGTTAAGCTCAATTTCTAAAGGTTCTTCTAATTCCCAAATATTGATACTCTATAGGACAAACTCTCAGAGCTGGAAACTTTAGTATAACAAACAACATGTTGATCATAGCACACAAAAACATAACAAGAGGGACACATTATGTTCTGTTGCACAGGTTACAGACATTTACATGGATATTATATGTTTAACATATATAAACAAGTGTATATACTCAATAGAATTATAGTATCATCATTGAAAGAATTTTATTCACTTAAGTCATAAGCACAGCAAGCACATGCGGAAAAAAAATCTCACTTGTTCTTCTTCTGCAATTCTGTCTATTCTTTTCCCTATTTCTTTCACTGTCCAGTCTCTGAACACTGAAGATGTGTTATGGAAAGAACAACTTTATAGTTTTCTTGCTCCCAACATACATACTTTTGTTCTCAGAAATATGATTATTGTGACCTAAGAATGTTTCTTTTTGATTTTTTATATATGTTTATGAATACAATATATATTTCTGTTCCTCTGAAATTTGCCAGTGAAATGATACTTAGCTTTCTTTGCATGTCCTGGATCCTATATGCGCAAGAAGTTCATGTGAAAAAAGAAGACCATTTTTTTTTTGAGTGCATGAAGCAGGAATTATGAAGGACTTGCCTACACTGTTCATGCAACCCTCAACAGTATACTTTCCTGCATCTTGTTTTTCCAGTTTGGACAGCATGTTGTCAGCAGTTGAAGCAAGGGCAGTTTCTTGCCCAGTTGCTAGATTGCCATATTTGAATCGAATTCCATTAGAAGTCTCATAGACACTCATCATCATCCCTGAGGCAGTGTGGGGGTCCTGCCAGGTGTCTCTCTGTCAAAAGGTCTTTTATTAATGAAACATCTTTAAATATCTAAATTGTGAATCTCTGAGGTTTTTGAAGACCATCTATCTATCTATAGTACATCTGAATAGGCAAACATTTGTGTGTCTACTTGTTTGTTTTCTTTTCAGCTTATAAAACATATTTCTGTTCTTAGCTAAGGTAGTAGTATCATAAACGATTATAAGTTTTATTGACTAGCAACTAACCTGATTTCTTACTTATTCAAAACAGTTTTTAATATGAGCTTTCAGAAGAACTAGAACTTAACATTGCATTTTAAAGAAATGGGTAAAGTACATTAAACAAAAGTTCAAGCATATATACATAGTATGTTGTAACTAAATATAACCTTAATTTTTTGTCAATATATGAAGTAAAATATTTAACTTATTAGTGCTCTTTGATCTAAAAGCAGATCCAATAATATACACTTCATTTTATCATTCCTATAATTCTTCCTTGTACTGACTGGATTTGTGTCAACTTGACACAAGCTGGAGTTATCATAGAGAAAGGCGCCTCAGTTGAGAAAAGGCCTCCATGAGATCCAGTTGTAAGGCATTTTTTCAATTAGTGATCAAGGAGAAAGGGCCCAGCCCATTGTGGGTGGTACCATCTTTGGGTTCTATAAGAAAGCAAACTGAACAAGCCAGGGGCAGCAATCCAGTAATTAATATCCCTCCATTGCCGCTGCACCAGTTCCTGAGTCTTGACCTGCTTGAGTTCCAGTCCTGGCTTTCATTGGTGATTTACAGCAATGTGAACAGTGTAAGCTGAATAAACCCTTTCCTCCCCAACTTGCTTCTTGGTCATGATGCTTTGTGCGGGAATAGAAACCCTGACTAAGACTCCTATTTTTTTTATACCTTCTCCTCCCTAACATTATAGAGGAGAGAAAGGAGACTAGAGAACAGAAGAAAAGACAGGGAAAAAATATCCCTGAATCTAACCTCCCTTATTTTATTTCCTTCCTGACCAAAATCATGAGCAACTTGTAATCAACATCCCTTGAAGGATGAAAAAAATGGGGTGTTGTTTTGTCTAAAGGGATATTTCTTTTCCTAATGTCTCAGGACATCATTTGGGGGGGGGGCAAAGAAAATTGAGATATTGAGATATTGGCTAGTTGTAAGAAAGCTAGCTTTAACATTTGTTATCTAATCTCTTTCGTGATGTGAAAGTACAGGGCTTACATGGAGACCTGGCTGGAACAGTCAGTCTATGATGCCAGACTATCTAGATAGTTGTTTTGAAATTGTCCCATGTTTAGATTTTTGAGGAAACATCATCAAGGCAATCTAAGGCAGGATCAGGCAGGTTTTTGAGGAAACATGTCTCAGTGTCTTAACATCCTTTCTAGCGTCTATAAGGTGAATTTTGTCAGGGTTAGTTTAACTTCATTGGAGTTTATAAACATATAAGCTTTCATACGTAATATACATTTGTGTAGTAAATTATGTATGGGATGTATGGTGTGCACAGTCAGCTAAATATGATTCTCCCTCCATGTTTAAGCAGGTAGGGAATCTTCTTTGTTTTGCTTTTATAACTTAGTTTGTATTGTATAAACCTATGCCATTTGGAAGGATTGCATGACAAGTCCTGAAGATTTTATAGCCAACAAAATTTCTTGGCTACACTTAGCAAGAGTTCTGGCTAGAGAGATTTTCATGTCTCACCCAGTCTCAGAGCTGTTCTTGTGTCGAATAATCAGCAATACATGGTAGCTGTTTTGTTGGTCTTCTCGAATTCATTTTTCCTGTCTGTATCTAAGATCTTCAGGGGTCTCTCCTAGGCATATATAATTTTTATAAATTTTAATAGAATCTAAAATTACCTTTTCTCAAAAATCAGTATTTGAGTATGTAGTGTACAAAAGCATCCCCCAACAAAGTACAAGACTACATTTAGATTTGCTAAAAAAAAAAAAATCAAATTTATTCCAGCATAAATTTACCATCAGATCCAGTGATACCTTTTCAGGTTTATACATATTAACTTATACATCCACACAAAACTCCTAACAGTGTGTTCACTATAGACCAAATTAAAAATTTCTCTACTAAAACTCTGTGTAAAAAGTAAAGACAAGTTCATGTCAGTATAGAACAGCTTCAGACAATACAAACCTAGTCTTAATCATGTGTGTGTGTGTGTGTGTGTGTGTGTGTGTGTGTGTCTGTGTGTGTGTGTGTGTGTGTGTGTGTACTATGAGTGTTCACAAGGCTGCAGAAGTGCAAGGAGGTTTCAGACACTTTTGAGTTGGAACCACGAGCAATTCTGAAATGCGTAGGTTGGGTTCTGGAAACTGTGCTCAGATTTACTAGGAGAACAGTAAATTCTCTTTACCACTGAGCCATCTTTGAACCCCTGTCCCCATTGATTTTCTTTATAGTTTATGATGAAAATTTTTTCTCATCCCTATTTATAGCACATGGATAATTAATTACTCATTAACACAAAAAATTTTCTTTTTTTTACTTTTACATTTCCTATTTTGTTGTACAAAAATTATCTATTCACAAAGGAGAACCAGTCTACAGAGACTGCCATATAAAATAATTGTATAGTACTTAATATTCAGGGTTGTCCAGTACTTCAAAGAAAGAAGAAAGGAAAAAATTTCTGTCAAAATTCATAGCATGTATACATTAAATTGCTAGGTGATTTTAATTTCAGAACAGCTTCATGTGCCTTATCTAATTAACAAATCTTTTCTCCACTTGTATATCAGGATGCCTGCTCCAAATAACACTTCAGAAACTAACTCCAATCACGTGGAAAGAAAATGTCTCAGGAATACACATAAATACAAATAGACACTCTCTCACTCTTTGTGATGGTTAGACTTGTTGAATACACACAAATCTGTGAGCTCAATCCTGTACCCTTAAAGTAGATGCTATTGAAAAGCTTCCTTTAGCAATGATTGCATCATGTATCCTCTTTTATGAAGTCCAGTTCTTTTAAAAATTCCTCACAGTAAGAGTCCATCCTTCAACAATGGATTCAGGGGGAAGTTGCCATAGATAAGCTGGTAGGCCGATCCACATTACATATTGCTTCTACCTATAACTTGGCTTTGAACTTTCCAGCCTCTAGAATTTTCAGAAATGAATGCGTGTCACCCGTAAAAGTCTCAGGCAAGTTTATCAAAAGTTGGTGGATACACTCTGAATAAACAATGTCATGACATTGGAAGTTGATATTTCATACCTGCAAACACAATGACAGTTCCCCCTCCCAAGATTCTCTCTTGATTTAGAATGTTGGTTTAATTCAGGAGAAATATTATATTCCACACTTTCCATAGGTATAACTTTGTGTTGTGTTTGTGATCTATCATTAACCGTGATAAAGTATTTGAAATATTTATATTGTAAAGAGAAAAGATGTAGTTCAGCTCATACATAGAAAGAGTTCAGTGAATAGATAATGGACCTGTGGAAATGTGTGCCATCCCAATATTTCATTGTAAAAACATGTGGCAAATCAACCATGTTAACGTCCTGGTGCCCATGAAACAAGGGCTTACCTTTTACTAGTTCCTTTTTTTTTTTTTTTGTTTCTGTGATAAAAAACTGTGACCAAAAATGTCTTGTACAGCAACAGCAACAACAACAAAAGGACTTTGTTTCAACTTATAATTCCAGAGAAATAAGGACCCTTCAAAAGTGCAGCAGCAAGCAGCAGGAGCAGGGAGCTGTGTGATAAACTGCATGCAGAGGAGCGTGTGAACTCCAAATGCTGGCCCCAGTGACAATGATGGGCATCCTACAGCAATGCTCCATGCCCAAATAGCTCCATACCCTCCGCAGAGTGCACTACCAACTAGGGAGCAAGTGTGTATCCACATGAGCCTTTGAGAGACAATTGGCATTCAAACCACAAGGATCTAGAGTCCCACCATATTCTGCAAGAATGTAACCCATTGACTGAACTTCTTTCTTCCAGTGCCCTGCACATATATCAAAGATTCCAACAGTACACCATGGACTGGTTACTAAGTCTTGAGTGCCTGGATCTTTGGAAAGAGATGGAATTTCAAAAGGGTAATGTGAGGGCTAGTCTTCTTTAGAAGGAATTTCTGCTACTTGGTTGTTTTGCCATTATTTGAAAGTAGTAAGGTAAGGGAAATTGGGGGCTTGGAGAAGAGAATTGTTCAATGCATAGTGTAAATGTGTGAAAATGTTTCTATGTGACAGTATTAAATGCAGCAAATATATACAACAAAAAGAGCAAGAAGAAAGATATGGGAGAAAATATCTCCTGTGTTGACAGAGAGACTCACTGTCAGCAACTAAAATAGTGTCAGGGTTGTTCCATCTGTTGGGACCTTGGAAGCAATTTGGATGTATTCCACTTTCCTAGATCAATCGACCACAGCACACTGATATTCCATCACAAGACTGAGGTAGGTGTATTAAATGAACCTCTGAGGTGGAGACATTTGGTTTTATTTGTGAAGCATAACACCTAGTTCTTTAGAGACTGTGATAAACAACATGGGCTAAGAATTTTAGACTTTTCATTTACAAAAGAAAATGAGAAGATGAGACACAGGGACTGTGTACTTACAATGAGTCCCAGGTGTCGGAAATACTTACGTGGCCTATAAAACTCCCTGATGAGGCTTGCTTCCCTTGGCTTCTCACGTAGTTCAGTTTGTATTTACGCAAATGAGAAAACAAATCAGTAGTTAACAGGAACACCGCTGTGCTAACACATGAACTCTCACTTTGTAACCAGATGAGGCAATAAGGGTAGGTTAGCCCAGTGGGGCCTCTTCCAGGCAGGGGAGTGTGCACACTGTTTCCCTCCTGCTCAGGTGGCAAAAATAGATTCCTCTTTGTCAATCCCAAATCTCAACCAAAGCTGTAGTGGATTTGTGCATTTGAGTGGATGCGTGTGTGTAGGTGACAGGAGGTAGATGTAAGATTAAGAACCTAAGTTTCTGGCTTTGGATTATCTATATAATCAAACTGTGGCATCACTGAGACATGTGACCATTCATGGGAGTTAACTCAACAGAAGTTTATTATGTTATAGGACAAGAGGTCAGAAGACTAAAACTGAACAGCTGTGACCCTTCCTGGAGTCTCTGAGAGAGATTACCGGCCATAGTTTTGTCCTTGCTTCTAGTGATTCCCCAACTTCCCTTGACATTCTTTGGCTTGTGGTAGCATTGCTTCAATCCCTGCCTGATCTGGCCAGACACAGATGTATTCATTTTGTTTGAGTCTACATTCCACTTTTCTCATTTTTACAAAGATGCCAATGATTTGATTACAACCTACTTCCAGTCAATTTACATTCATTTGTGTTGACTTCTTTATAGTCCTACTTGAAGATAAGTTCACATTTTGGGTACTGGAGGTTAAGATTTTAACATAGCTTTTAAAGGTCCACATGTAAGGCCACCATCCTCCATTTTATATTTGGGATGACATGAACATATTTAGGAGGAAGAAGAGGAGGAGGAAATGAAGAATTAGGAGGAGGAATAGAAGAGGAGGAGTGAAGGAGGAGGAGGAAGAGGAGAAAAAATTGTTTGTTTGGGAAATAGTAAAGAGACATACCAACCTAGGCAGGGAAATTGCACGTGTGTGCAGCTTTGAACATGTGGAATTTCATAGCAGGAGCAGGTCCAAGAGCAGAAGAAGAAGCATGAGGAGGGGAAAGGGAGGAAGAACAGGAGTAGGAAGAGGAGCAGAAACAGGAGGAGGAGCAGGAGAAGAAAGAGGAGCACAAGCAGGAGCATTACAAATACTAATATGACTCATGAGGGCTGTGACCTCTGGGCTCTCTGCACTCCTTGCAAGCAGCTCCATATACCAAAGTATCTCCTGTGACTATCCTAGTTCCTCTGAAGTCTCCTTCTCCAGAGCTGTTTACTGCTTCTATAACTTTATGGAAAGACTCTATATGTGTTACTAGTTTTAAGAACTTATTCATCATCATCATCATCATCATCATCATCTTCTTCTTCTTCTTCTTTTTCTTCTTCTTCTTCTTCTTCTTCTTCTTCTTCTTCTTCTTCTTCTTCTTCTTCTTCTTCTTCTTCTTCTTCTTCTTCTTCTTCTTCTTCTTCTTCTTCTTCTTCATCTTCTTCTTCTTCTTTCACATTAAGGTTTTTTTATTTGTTATATTTTTTTATATAGCATACACAATGATAACCTTCAATTTGTATTTTTATATTTAGATATGGTTTATATTTAGTTCTTTTTTATTGGATATTCTCTGTGTTTACATTTCAAATGTTATCCCTTTTCCTCCCACTCCTTTTCTCCTTCCCCCTCCCCTTGCTTCCATGAAGGTGTTTCCTCTCCCAACAACACTCTCCACCTCAGTGCCTTGACATTCCCCTACACTGAGAAAACACACCTTCATTGGACCTAAGACTTCTTTTCCTATTGATGCCAGACAATGCTGTCCTCTGGTACATATGCATCTGGAGGCATGGGACTTTCCATGTGTGCTCATTGGTTGGTGTTTTAGACCCTAGGATCTCTGGAGGGTTTGCTTGATTGATTTTGTTCTTCCCATGAGGTTGTAAACCTTTTCAGTTCCTTCTGTCCTTTCTTTAGCACCTTCATTGGGTTCACCAGGTTCAGTCCAATTATTTGATGCTAGTGAGTTGTTTACTTCATGAACTTCATGGGCCTCCTCTTTTATACTTTGAGTACATGTTTCAATTTGAACAAATCGCTATACAGTAGATGGATATAACAGGTATGGTGTCCAGCCTTTGATGGTAAGGGAGAGGAAAAGTCAACTATATGGATTCTATTACACAGACATATTAGATCTCAGACATAGTGAATAAGAAGAAAACAGTGGGATGCTTTCATGCACAAATCGTGAAATACTGATAGAAAAAAGCAGTGTATTTCTATATAGCACAAAAGACCAGGCATGGTTTGGAATACTTTGACACAAACTAGAATATTGTTCAAGCACATTAAGGCTACTGTTTTGGTTACCCTGAGACTATGGTCAAAGAGCAATTATACTGGCATAAAACAGTGTTAAAATAATTCCTGTTGGCATAAGAAATTGTCATGTATCTTGAAATGGAACTTGATGACATCACAGCTTGAAGGTCAGATATCTGCAATGGGCCTGGTAGGGTTAAATTCAGGTGCCAAGCAAGCTAATGTTTCTGGGTGCTCAGGGAAAGAAGCATTTTTTTTTCTGAATTTTATAGATTTTCTGCAAGAGAACCTGTTATTTGTGTTTTCTACCTTCTAGCAATAACCCATATTCATTCACTCTAACTTGAGCATCCATTGTCACAGATCCCCAGTTTTCCCTTCTATGTTACCTGTGATACAAAAGACTCAGCTTGATATTCTAGGATGATATCCTTGACACTTTCTCATGTAGGGTAATAAATTCAGAGGGTCAGGATAAAAGCAGGCACAAGTAGGGGAAACTATTATTCTACGAATTACCAGAATCGTAGGTTATTGTTAATAGAAGCCAAAGCTACAAAGGCCTCAGTAGGAGAAAATACCAAAATTACCTGCTATCTAGTGTGAGAACTCTGAGCATTGGTCCTATTCACCCCAGGAAGCCTCTATTTATGTAAATTTGTGCCCCTGTCTATGTCAGTGATGAGAATGTGAAGATGATGACAATCTTCTACTCTGCTTATTGCAACATTAGGACATTATTTTTCTCTTCTGAATATACAGTCTATGTCCAGTTCAACTATAAGATTGTCAAAATTTCTGTGACATCCCCACATAATACAACTAAACTATATTGCTTATATTATTAACGTACCAAGTTAGTAAAGAATTAATGTCTTAGTATAATCTATACCATGAATAACATGACTATTATGTCCATAAGAACATTTATTCTTTTATTTATATACATATTAAATAGTTTTATTTAACTCTATTAAATATGTATATTACATGTGCATTTATTATATAGAAATATACTTCTGTTATCACTGTTCAGGTTTTGGGGATTTTTATACTGGACACATGATGTTGTATGAAGCCACCAAGTGCGACACCAGCAAAATGGTAAGAGTTTATATACTACCGAGCACAACCTTCCAGGGGAGAGAGACAACATGCATTGAATTACTGATTTGTAGCTTATAGTGCATAACCTTTGCTCCAGTTATGTGCAGTTCTTTAATTGCAGTTACTTCTCTTTTAATCACCACAAAACACGAAAGACACTTACTTTTTAAGATCAGGCAGCTAGTATGTTCTAGCATGTGAGTTAAATTTTAGGATATTTCATGAGTCCACCTGTGTTGGCTACATTCTAAACTTGGCATGTTGTATTATTACAAATGCGGATGACAATTTGCCTCATTCACAGACTGATAAGGATCAAGTTCATGAGATGAAATACTGCATGTAATATATGTTCTGTAATAAAACATCATGATGGCTTGTTGATTTAGGATGATACAAATTATGGAAAAATTAAATGAAATCTTAAGATTTTTAAGGGTTTGGGAAGCATTATTCTCTGGAGAGTAGAGAAAGGGGTGTAACAGTATGGGAGGAGAGAAAACTGTACATAAGAAAAGCAATCTATGTCAAATAGTCTAATTTTAGTATGTGCAACTTTCACCAGCTATAACCAAGTCTCCAGTATGATTAAGTAAATGAAGATTCAGAAAAGATAAATAAGTCTCATCCTTTCTTGTTTCAATATTAGATAATCTCAGCAAGCTGCGCTCCTTTGATTATTCTCTTTTTTCTTAAGCATGTGTGTATGTCCTTGGTAGTGAAATACATGTTTGCATTTAGTAGTGCACTGAAATCCGAACCCATTTTTGAAGTAGAGATATGTTTCTGTAAGAAAGTATCATAATGCAAAACAGCAACTTAAACTTTATTACACGGTTTCCTTCCTCATGTTTAGATGCATCTGTTTGTCCTTCTTTCTGTAAGTGGAGTCTGGCCTCTCAGCATTCTAAAAGGAATCTCTGGAAAATAGGAAATACTGAAAATAGAAGAAAGTTCTTTTCAGGCCTCAGGGCAAGCTCAGAGTTCCCTAGGAAGATCTGATTTGCATCCCATAGTGAGTCTTGGTGCACATCAAAACCTCCCAGCAGGACTTCAGTTCCCTTTCAGACCCTAGCTCAGAGATGGTGTTTACCAACTGTAGTTCTCTTCTGTACTTCACAACAAATCCGGATCTCTGACCTTTCAAACAGCAAATACAGCTTTGTAAATTGTCAATGTTTTTCAAGTTTTACTTGAGACTAAAAGCATGAAATTTTAATGAATGCATCCCAAGATTCAGGCTACTGCAAACAGATAGAACATTGTCATGGTTTGGGTCTTAAATGTCTCTCAGAGGATACACTTAGAAATCTTGTTCAGCAGCCTGTGACAAAATTGTGAGGCTGTTAGACCTTAAAGGGAGGGGGGGCTTAAGGGTTCAAATTAAATGTATTAGTTCTCTCTCTGTCCCTCCCTCCCTCCCTCCCTCTCTTCCTCCCTCCTTCCCTCTCTCTCTCTCTCCCTTTCTCTCTCCTGCTCTTTTTTCTACCTACAATGAGCAGTTCCTTCATTAATATTTTCTACTTATTCATAAACTTATATTTGGGAAACATACAGTGAAGTATTTTTTTCTGTTAAAATGATTCCCTGGGGTATTTTGTCATAACAATGCAAATGTAGTTGAACTAGAGACTTCTGTCATCTTCCCTTCCATACCTATGCAACACCTACAATATTCTGTATACATTCAATGCCCATCAAAATAATCTTTCCTCCCAGGTTGAGTTGAGTATGTCTTGTTTCCATAGAGACTCTTGAGCTTACCTAAAGGATTGTGGAAGTTAAGAACAGAAACAATTGAGCTCTAATGCCTCCTATAAGAATGTGAATCAATAATATGAATTATCTTAAATAATCAAATAAATTACTAGTAATTAGTCAATTGAAGAATACCTGCTAATTAATGGAATAATTTTATACATGGTACAAGTTCTAGATAAAAATTATTGTCTGGTTGGACTTTAATTGTACACAACACTGTGATCATTTGGTTTTGGTCCTGTGCTCACATATGTTTGATTCTCTCACTCATTTTACTTTACTCCTAGTCAACTCACTTCATTTAGGTGAATGAAATACATGTACTGACCAAAAGAATGTAAGACCTGAGCTGTGATTTTCTGTATTGATCTCTTACATGATATGGCGGCAAGTGATCTCCTGTATTGGTGATCCTGTATCTAAGCCTGAGTTTTGATTTGATCAGATACAGCAAATTCCTCTCTGGTCTGCAAATCCTTGTGAACAAGGAAAACATTTTAGTATTTTTAAGACACTGAGATTCATAAATTATCTGTTTTGGAAGAAAAACATTTTCTTTTTGTTAACATTATTTTCAACTCTGACTTTCAATATGATTCTACCAATGTATATTAATTATCTTCAGTTATTTTTATTCATTATGGATGTTGGATGATATTTGGATGATTATTCTTAATTTATTAAGCTGAGTTTCCTTCCTTCAGCTATGAATGGTACATGTAACAATGTGCCTTAACATGTGACCATTTCAATCAAGTGCAGGTGTAGGTCATTCAGTCACAGTGACAAATAATATATGTTTTCTTTTGTAAGCAGATCTCAAAGGTTATATATATTTATATGAATATGAGTGTGTATATAAATGCATATATGGATGTATATGCATATGTGTATATGAGTTTGTATGTATATGAATTTGTGAATGTGTATGCCTATGTGCATATGATATATATGTATATATATGTGTGAATGTATACATAAAGTTTTATGTATAGGGTTTTTGCATGTCTGTATGCATGTGTGCTTTTATGTGTGTGTAGGTTATGAAAATAGAAAATGTTGAGAGGGGAAGACAGTGATCTTCAAGGAAATGAAAAATTGGGTCTTGAAAGATATGTGGTAGGAGTGCAGAGGAGGACAGGGGTGAATTGGGTGGAAACAAATGAGAATACAATGTAAAGACACATATTCAAGAGTGTTCCAGGATTAAACCACCTCTATTCTTAATGGAAAAAGAAGTTTTGCTTAAATAATGCAGATTGTTTACACAGAAACTTTTAACTAACAGGGGTCTAAAAGACCAGTCAAATCTTATATGTAGTTATTGCTTAATAAAAGAACTCTTTTAGAATTTTGACTTTTTACGTAATGACACATTAAACCAATGAAATGTGTATTGGGACCTCATTCTCACCCTAAAGCACTAGTTGAGTCTCTTTTTATTATATTTTTTACATTAATTCTTCTGAAACAAGGATGGGGATAGAAAGAGCTACAAGAAATAATAACTAATAGGTACTAGGGACATTTACAGAAACTATGACAACCTAGTGGAGGAAAGATTCCATATGAAGAGAGAAAGTGAAGGTCATAGCAAAGTGTCTCTTTGCAGCCAAAGCACCCACAGTCAGTTCTGTATGAATCCTGTCTATCAATGGGAACTGTGCAAAGTATGTAGCCTATAAACTCCACATGGATTAATTTTGCATACTCAGTAGTTAAATATATTAGTCTTGTTTCATAGTTTGAGAAATTGAGACAGTAAGAAAATTGGGGTGATTGTTCAAGATTCTGTGGTTATTTAGTTGTGGGCTTCTATTCATTCATAGATGGAGATTTCACACACTTCTTAAGGCAAAATGAATTAATATTCATGGTGATATTGAGAAATTAGGGTCAGTACAAATTAAGCTCAAAATAGTTCAGGTTACTATTTTGAGGGAGGAAAGTGTGCAATATTTGGCTCTGTTTCTACCCAGGATATTTGTTTGCTATTGAATTCATTTACAGTTCCATACAACTCACCCTTCCACAAACAGATGTCTTCTTTTCCTCTGAAGTCATGTATAAGAACATTTCAGAGACATGAAAATACAGAACTACAATAATATCAGTGTGCTTTTCTTTCACAAGAAGTTAATTTGGTTCTCAAGTTCATTGTGGCTGAAATCAATAAGCATGTGTTTCTTTAATCCCTTGATACAGAATAGAGAAAATGATCTAATTATAAGTCTTCATTTTATGTGTGTGTGTGTGTGTGTGTGTGTGTGTGTGTGTGTGTGTGTGTGTGACAGAGGGAGAGAGAGAGAGGTGCTTAGTTTGGTGATACAGTTCATTGAACAGCTGAGTAACATGGTCAAATGTAGCACTCATGAAGTGAGGCATTGTATTCTGCTAGAAGAGGTGACCAAGGGCTGAGGTTCTGATCATAAAGAACAATGACTCTAAACAATTTATGCTGTATCCTATATCCTATCCATATACTAACACCACCAAGAACTTATCTTTATTACTTTAAATTTCAACTGTGGTGCTTAATTTCCTGCAGAGCAGGTAGCAAACAGCCTGTACAGAGACCACAGCCATTGTTGTGGACCTGAAAGTGTTGCTTCATCTGTTTTACAATGATATTTAAGTATTTCTATCTCTCTCTGAAGAAATTGAATCTCAACCTGAAGATCATCATTATCAGTGAGCAAATAAAAATTTGTAAAACATTACATAGACTCTAAAATCTATTGAATGAAATGTTCTCACTTCCTTCCAGACACACCCATGTGAAGCATCTGTCTTCAAATTTCCTTGAATCCTGGAGTAATGAATTCATACTAGTTTATTCAAACTAGAGAGTATATTCAATCTCACTTGTCGCTTGAGAACGCTTCCTCAGTGGAAGCAGACAAACTTTAAGGATGTGTTAGCTCTCCTGTTCTCACCACTTTGAACAATGTACTATTTACATAAGCCTGCTATTGACTCAGGGCTTAGCCTTCTTTATCCAGCTTGCACATGACAAAATCCTTAAGAGAAAACCAAGGGATATTTTCCCAGACTTTTAATCATTATTCCTTTTCTCGGTGGGAGTCTTGCAAAATCTTAGCTCTGGGTCTGGCCTTAAATATCTGAAGGTATTTGTCCATTTTCGCCCCACTGTGGTCTCTTCGTGGATTTATCCCAGCTTTCTAAAAGCAACTAAAAATAAAAATGTATAGGGGGGGAAAGGAACTAGCTTAATATCGTCCACTGTGTCTGTTTTTTCCAGGCTTTTAAATATGAGCAGATTACAATCAGGCTTTCTTGTTCCTGTCACTTGGCCAAGATTTGAAGTGCCTTTGAAATTCACCACCACCATTAAACATCACTGCTGTGAGTCAGCCTGTTCTATCCCCCTGAACTTTTAATCTTTAAGGTATTTTCTGAGTTCTTCCAATGAGCAAAGTTCCACACTTTGCTGCTGCAGGTATGTATCTTGCAAGGTCATGGGGAGAAAAATAAGCTTTCACATGAAAATAAGAACTTGAACAAGATGATTTCTTAGTCTCTATATTAAAGTTTTCTAGAGAAGGAAAGTCATGTGTGTGTATTTGTGTGTGTGTGTGTGTGTGTGTGTGTGTGTGTGTGTGTGTGTGTGTATGAAATGCAGTATAGCATTTGTCAGTTATAATAGTGGAATCAGGAGATCGATGGCATCCCATTAACAAGTTGGACCAGGACAAACAGAATTGAGATTTAGCTGAAGTTAAATGCTTGAGAACCTTGAGATATACAGGTTGAAGTCCAGAGTGGATGGCCTGGATAAAGAAGAGCAAGATAAATTGTCTTAGTTAGGGTTTTATTGCTGTGAACAGACACCATGACCAAGGCAAGTCTTATAAATAACAACATTTAATTGAGGCTGGCATAGAGGTTCATAGTTGCAGTCTGTTATCATCAAGACAAGAGCATGGCAGCACCTAGGCAAGCATGGTGCAGGAGATGAGAGCTCTACATCTTCATCCAAAGGAAGCCAGGAACTAAGCATCCTCAGGAAGCTAGGAGGAGTGTCTCTAATTCCACCCCCAGAGTGACACACTTCCTCCAACAAGGCCACACCTTCCAATAGTGTCACTCCCTGGGCCAAGCATATGCAAACCATCACAATGATTTGGTTCAATCTCTATCTTCTCATCTGTATCCATCTTGGATAGGAAGAGGACAGACAGCTCTCTCTGTTGATAGCAGCTCTTCATTGAATCTACCAATTCAAAGGCTGACGTCTTCAACACTGTTTCACTGACTAAACCACTGATGTGTACTACACATTTGAGTGATCCTTAGTCCACAGATCAGATAAACCATCTCTGCTCCTTAGTAAAAACTAATGACCCACATTTCCTGAAGATACTTGCCCCCATTTATCCACTCCCTTCTCTTTAATCATTGAGTGGGAGGGGGCTGAATACCATAGTAGCAATGAGCATATACTCTGCCACCAGAGTATCCAGGCTTATATACTTTGCTAAAACACTAGATTCCCATCCCTCCATTATTCTTTCTCCAAAAAGGTGTACCTATCACTGAGGTAATTACTTCTAGCAAGCACAAGTAATATACAGTTCGAATTACATTTTAGAGCACAAACAATGTCTTGTTAAAGTTAAGTATTATTATCAGTAACTTTTGTTAAGAGACAGAGACTCCTTATCCATTCCCCCCCCCCCCCGTTACAACCATTTGGAAATTACTACTGCATTATTTGTATTCCCCAATTATTTTTATTTGGACACTGGGCCTGAAATGATGAGTGACCTGTGTGATATACATTCCATGCTAAGTTTTCAAAATCTCTGAGGGAGTAGTGGTCAGAACAGCTTCCAAGCTGTAACCAGAACCAGAAGGAAATTTTAGTAAAAAGTTAAGTGCAAATAGTCATGATTCACTTCTAAATCTATTTTATTTCAATGGGCTCACAACTTTTCTCAGTTATATTTTTTTCTACCACAAAAATATACATAAAACAATGAAAGTCTCTTTTTTAACAACTTTATTTTAAAAAACAAAGATAAATGTACAGATTTTAAGCATTTTTTGCATAAAAGTATACAATACATTTTTGTCAGTACTTTTTTTGATAGTGTGATCAAGATCCCACCAGTTACAATGAGCATAAAGTACACGTAAAACAAGATGCAACCTGGAAATAGTCAAAGTTTTCTTGGTGTGTAAAGATTTTTTTTTTTTTTTTTTTTTTTTTTTTTTTTTTTTTTTTACAATGAGCAGACAGTACATGTAATACAGGGTACAACCCAGAATTTGTCAATGTGTTTATGGTAGGAAAGTCTCTTAAAAACACACTTTGTTCTCCATAATTTTTGTTACTGAGAAAATCTCAGCATTAAGATTTAACAGTGTCATTACTATCTCCCATTCCTTGTCTTCAATGTCAGTCACATGCAGGGGAACTGAGGAGGGTTTTGTCTCTTTCTACTTCTTTGGAATCTGCCCATCAAAAGAATCTGCCCACCAGTAGAGACTATGTGGCTTGGTGTGTCTGAACCTCTACAGTGAGTCAGGTCATAGCGACCTTACACCAGGGCAAATGCTTGATGGTAGGAAAGCTTTCAGAAAACCCATTGTCCCTTTGCAATTAGCCACATCCACCTGCACAGCTTTTAACAGGAGCAAAGAAAATATTTTCATTTCCCTTGATCTTATGTATAGCTCTACCACAGCTGGTTTCAAATTGAGACAGGAAAATACAAATTTCCCTTGAATTTTCTTTAATGTAACACATTTTTACAAGCTTTTTAAAATGATGTCCTCAGACTGACATGTTGTATTGGTTACTTGGAAGGCCAAATGACTTTAAATGGTACTTTGGACACATCCAGCATTCTAAGTACTGTGTTTCAGGTTATCTGAAAACTCCATTCATACTTCAGTGCTACCGCCTTCTCCCTGCAGGAGCTTCTCCCTCAGGATTTTCCGATAACTTTGGAAAAATTTTGTTGAATGATACAGACTTTAAGAAGAGATAAGCAACTTGAATCATTCCAGAAAGGTTGATTCTTCAGAAACATGGTGTTCTTCTTACAAGATAAAAAAATCCTCAGTAAACTGGGAAAAGTAGTCGATGAAATATAGTTTGAAGCTACCTAGATATGTTTTTATTCTATAAACGGGATGATTTGTCAGGCATAATGATAAACACATGGAATACTGCCAACTTTGGTTTACCAAGCCTTTGCCCCACTAAGTCTAGAGTGCTGCGAAAAAGCAGAATGCCAGCTTGTCTACAAAGTAAGTTCAAAGTCAGTGTTGGCAATGAAGCAATATTCTGTCTCGACAAACACATCACAATAATAAACATTTTTTTGTGCCAGGGACCCATGAGAATGCTTGTCTCAGAGTTATTGTTTAATAAATTAGATTAATAGTAAAACTAATATGTGTTTCAAATATGTCTGTGTATTATGTGTTATGTTCAATAAACTGAGCATATTATTTCAGATTATAATCCTTAACCACTCTTTATTTTTCAAGTATCAAATAAGCAAGCTGACTTGATCTTATGAACATTAATCCTAGAGAATACAGGATACAGAGATTATATTAGGATGGCAAATATGCCTTGACCCAAAGTCTTCATTTCCTGGGGATTCCCAGGATTACATCACTGAGCCTTACTTGCTTCATTTCTCAGTTAAACTTTTGTCTAAAAGTTTATTTCTAATATTCATTTAGATTGTCACCATTATCTTGAGCATACACTTATTCATAGAATTCACTAACAATTTTCTTAAGTGTTTTAACCTATTGTTAAACTTTGTGTGTTTATTCAGGTTACAGAGTCATCAAATTATATTCCCATTTTCTTAATAGTAGAGAAATTGTCATAGATGAAGTGTATAACACTTAGTAGTATAACTATTTTTTTAAAATTACACATACAATTAATAATCAACAAGAAACAAATTTCTATTTTCTCCACACTAACGCTTAAATGAGTTCTTGAATCTATGAAATATTGCTTAATCCATTTCTCCCAAGATCCTAGATGTGAATAAAAATAAGTACAGTAGTAAGAAAATATATCAGATTATAGTATTTTCCTTTCTGTTTTCTTTTCCTTCAGAAGATAAACACACCTTCTCCCATTCAAATATAAGAAGATATTTGATTGGCGATAGACACACTGTGCTCACTTCCTCCTGCTTCTGTGATAAACATCATAGCCAAAAAGCAATGTGGGGAGGAAGAGTTTTGTTTGGCTCATATAAGTAGGTCAATGGTCCATTTCTGAGGGAAGTCAAGAATAGAAATGAAGCAGAAATATAGAGGTATGCTAAACAATTCCCCCCTTTTTTTCTCTCTCTCCCTGAAGATTACATCCAGCTAATTTTATTATACAGCTCATGTCCACCATGGTCAAGAATGACACTGCCTGAAGAGAGATGGTCCTTCTCACACGAGTCAGCAAGAATGTCAATTTCTCAAACATGGCTACCACTATATCTGATATGGAGAAATCTCCAATTGAGACTCCTTAGATAACAATATCATGTTAACAGCTAAAGCAAACCAAGACAACACTTTCAATGTTCTAAGGAACCAATTTGAATAATGTATAAGAAACACCACCTGCAAAACAATTAAGTGGAAGAAAACATAAAGCCAGGGGTTCTGTTTTCAAGTTCCTTTTCATAGACAGCTAAGGCTTTGATTTCTTTACCAAAGTTCCATTTCTAACTTCACCTTGTTTCTTCACAAAGGTAGCCTCATGTTGGCTTTCTTCCCAAATAAATGAGCCCATGGAGATAAAGATACATGGGAGTATTAGGAGGAGCAAGAGAGAGAAACTGAAGCATTACTTCAAGATGCTTCAGTTTTTATCCACAGATTTTTAAGCAAATATATCTGTAATCCACTCTGCCAGTGTGGATTTATGGCTATTAATTTTTAGATATCTACCAGGTCAAAAGAACACTCATGGTATGTTTTCACTAATGATCAGATACTAGCCCAAAAGTCTCAGAATAACGAAGAAGCAGTTCACAGAAATTATGAAGCTCAAAGAGAAGGAAAGCCAGAAGACGGATTCCTCAGTTTTTCTTACAAGGGAGAATAAAACACTCATGGGAGGAAGCAATGGGACAAATAGAAGATAAGGGTTTGGAGAAAAGACAATCCAGAGACTTCCTCACCTGGGGATCCATCCCATATGCAACCACTTAACCCAAGTACTATTGCTGATGCCATTAGTGCTTACTGGCAGGAATCTGATATGGATGCTTCCTCAGAGGCTCTACCAGAGCCATACTGAAACAGAGGAGAATGGTTGCAGATAACCATGGTACTGAACACAGGAACCCCAATGAAGGAGCTAGAGAAAGGACTGAAGGAGCTGAAAGGGTCTGCAACTCCATGGGAAGAACAAAATGATCAGCTAATCAAACCCACCACAGCTTTCAGGGACTAAAATACCAACCAATGAGTTTGCGTGGAGAGACACATGGCTCCAGGTGAATATGCATCAGAGGAGAGCATTCTCTGTCAGCAATGGGAACAGAGGCCTTTGGCCCAGAGAAGACTTCTTTTACCAGTGTAGGGAAATGCCAAGGTGCTGATGGGGAAGAGGGTGATTGGGAGAGGGAGTGCTTTCATGGAGGCAAAGGGAGGAGGGATAGGATTTGGATAAAGGGAATAACATCTGAAATGTAAATACAGAGAATATCCAATAAAATAAAATAAAAAAGCAAATGGGTTTCCAAGAGATACTCACTCCTGTGAGTTTTCAAGCAGGTCAAGGTGGGCTGAAGGGAACTTTCATTTTCCCTGATGTCTTTGCCTCTGGATGTGACTGGATAGAAATAATATTATCCCAGTTCAGATTTTTTTTCCACTGATCATTGTAATGCCAATCTGTGACCACCAAAGCTACAATTCAGTGAGAGTTTTTATAGGAATAATTGTTTTCCTGGAAGAATTCTGATCTTTATAAAGGTCAATTTGTCTGTGAAGTCACATTAGGACAAAGGTAAGTGAATATTGTGGTTAATATATGGGAAGATGATGGCCATGGTAGTAGTATAGTGGTTCACAAACTAGTGAAATTCATTATTATGGCTAGTGGTTTCATTTTATTTATTTATTTATTTATTTATTTATTTATTTATTTATTTATTTATTTATTTATTTATTTATTATGTACACTGTAGCTGTCTTCAGACACGCCAGAAGAGGGCATCACATCCCATTACAGATTGTTGCAAGGCACCATGTGATTTCCAGAATTTGAACTCAGGAACTCAGGACCTCTGGAAGAGCAGTCAGTGCTCTTAACCACTGAACAATTTCTCCAGCCCTGTTTTTGTTTTGTGTTGTTTGGTTGGATATTCTCTGTATTTACCGTTCAAATATTATCCCTTTCCCACATTCTCAACCCCCTTCCCTTCCATTGCCTCCTGTTTTTGTTTTTTTAACTTTTGAGATTATTTGTAATTATAACACTTTTTCTTTCCTTTTCTTCTTACTAAATCCTCACACATACCATCCTTCCTATGCCCCTTCAAGTTTATGCCTCTTTTTGCACTACTTGCCATTGGATACATATTTGAATAGAGATATAGACAGGTGTTCTTAAATATAACCTGTTCAGCCTGTATAATTTTATTTGCATGTATGTTTTTAGGGCTGACTGTTTGTCACCATTCAGTCAACTGATGCTTTCTCAAGGGAAAGATTACTTCTTCTGTTCCCAGCTCTCCTCAGTTGCCTTTAGCTCTTTGTAAATGTTTGGTTGACTAACAACTCACAAAAATTAGAATCACCTGAGTAGGAGATTGGATTGAAGGATAATTCCGATTGTCTCGATTCTAATGTGAGAGAGTACCCTGATTGTGGATGGGACCTTCCAGTAGCAGTGTAGACATTGGAATCACAAACAAATGAACAAACCAAAAAAATGTTCATTCTTGCCCTTGGCTGGCTTAACATTCTCTAACTGCCTCTAGATCGATATGTGGTGTCATTGCTGGTGCTTCTGTTTCCTTTGCTGACAGTAAAAACAATGTTTTCTAGCTTTCATCACAGAATAAGGACCAGCAGTTCCTCATGCACTTTTCAGGTTCTCCATGCTGGGTTGGAAATAATGAAGCCCTGCTCTTATGTAGACTAAGGAAGGGCATATCTTTGTCCCCTAAGTAAAAGACAATAGTTTTGGGACTCCTCACCCAGGGGAAGCACCCTGTCTCATGCCTGAGTATTATATTCTTGTGTTCTTACTGGCTCACGTGTGATTTATCTGTCATTATTTGAACTTCAACAACAATAATAACAACAACAATAATATTACTTCCACTACTACTATTAGAGCTACTACTACTATTACTAAGGTGTACTTGCAAAGGTAGAAGAAACCGCACTCATAACAATGACCATGCCATGAGAATTAACTTAACTTAACTTTACTGTCCCATACAAAGGAATCTCCTCTTATAACTTATTTGTGTATCAGGTAGATTCTGTGCTGCCTAAGACAAGAACAATAGACACATTTGCTCTACATGATATAGAAAACTTCCTCTTCTGAATGAAGATGTTGTGAGTCAGTTTGAAACAAATTTAATGTTCATAAGCCACTTGTAGTCATATTATATGGAGCTACCTTTGAGGATTTCCACCAGCGAACTAGCCTTTTAGGATTCAGCACAGTTGGAAAGGCAATTTCTACTCCCAGTCCTTGGACTTCAGTTTAAGAGTGATAACTTTGCCCTGGGTCAAGATGCTACTTGTCATAAAAATTGGTTTCCACATTTTCTTGGCCAGGAGTAAAGTGATCCTGATCATGGATACCTACAAGAATGGGAAGTGAAGTCAGCAACTCTCTTCTGAATAGAGAATAGACAACTTAGGGAAAAAGGTCTCTACTTGCTTTTTGTTCTGCTCCATATGTGGGCCTTGGAGGTCTGGACTATAACTTGGAAGAGTCTATATGAGAAATGTGATGGGAAAAAATGAAGTTTAACATGTACTTTAAAGAGATAATTAACATAAGGTTTAGGAATAAACTGCAGAGTGAGCATATGCCAGTAAAAGGAAAGAGAAATTGGTGCTTTTGTTTATTAAAAAAAATCTATGTTGCTGTCAGAGATTCTTTGATCTCCTAGTTCTCTTTGACTCAAAATCCTAAGCATTCTTTAGAAACTGTAATGGTTTGTATATGCTTGGCCCAGGAAGTGGCACTATTTGGAGGTATGTCCTTGTATGTTTAGGTGTGTTCTTGTTGGAGTGGGTGTGTCACTGTGAGCATGGGCTTTTAGACCTTCATTCTAGTTGCTTGGAAATCAGTATTCTGTTAACACCTTCAGATGAAGATGTAGAACTCTCAGCTCCTCCTGCACCATGTCTCCCTGGATGCTGCCATGTTCCTGCCTTGATGATAATGGTCTGAAACTCCAAACCTGTAAGATATCCCCAACTAAATATTTTCTTTATAAGAAGAGTTCTTGGTTATGGTGTCTGTGTACAGCAACGAAAACACTAACTAAAACAGTAACTGTGGTGAGTTGGCCTCTTCTGGAAAAGCCCTGTGCTGGGTAATGTTATGGCAACTTGACATAAGTTGAAGGTATCTTAAAGGAAAGAAAATTAATTAAAAAACTGTCTCTGTAAGATTGTGCCATGTAAGTGTTTCTGTGTATTAGTGATGGATGGGATAAGGTCCAATCCACTGTGAGTAGTGCCATCCCTGCTATGGAGTCCCTAGGGTCTATACAAAAACAGACTGAGTAAGCCATGGGGAGCAAAAAACTAATCATCACTCCACTGAGATTTCTACATCAACTCCTGCCTTCAGATTCCTGGGCTGCCTAAGTCCTTGTCCTGAACTGCCTCCGCGATGGACTGTTATCTGAAAATGTAAGTTTCCTTCACAATTTACTTCAGTCATAGTGTTTCATCACAACCATTGTAACCATAAGGAGGACAAGTCCCATCCCTGCAGAGGGCTTCAATTTGGATCTGAATTTCCTCCCAAAAACTTATGTGTTAAGAGCTTAATCTTGATATCTCAAGTAAAGATTAAGAGAAGTTATTATAAAATGTATTGAATTAGATATAAATAAAACAATGTATTAAAATGGCAGGATGGAATCTAAAGGGTGCTAAAAGTGTAAAAGCCTCAATTAAAAAAAAAAAAAAGTGGGACTGAGAAGATGTCCCAGTAAGAGCATTTAATACAGAAGCTTGAGATGTGAACTTGGATTCCAGCAGAAACATAAATGCTGGGTGCTTGTATGCATGCATATCACCCCATGCCAGGAGAGGACATAGGAGGCTACCGAGGCTTTCTTGAAATCCAGTCTAGCCAAAATAAATCAAGTTTCAAGTTTAGGAAGAGACACTGCCTAAAGGAAATAAACCAGAGAGTAAGAAAGGAGTGTGCTCGGTGTCTTTCTTTCATTTCTAAATAGGCACACATACCTATACAATATGTTTGTGTGCACTCATCTGACTTAATGATACTTAATATTAATTAAACATAAGATTCTACATGATAGACAAAGATGTCCTATAGAAACCGGTGCACACATAATACAAGGTGCTAATATACATAAGTGATACTACACAAATAAAATGATTTCACTGAAAGAAGTCATGTATTTCTGGCCTTTTCCTTTTAATAAAGATTTTTAAAATAAAAAAGAAAGAGCTTAATCTTGAACTAGGTACTACTTACTTGAGGTTCCTGGACTTTGAAGAGGATGGTGCTACAGGAAGGCTTAAGTCACAGGGCCACTTCTTTCTGAAAGACACTGAAGAACTCTGGTCTCTTTCTGTTTACTTCCCAGTTTCTGTGAAGTGAGTCACTTGTTTCCACATACACACCCTGATGTGCCCTTATTTGGTTCTCACCCATTACAAACTAAAGGTAATGAGGCCACGAGTAGAACTGAAACCTTAAGACACTATAAACCTTCCCTCACTGTATGTTGGCAATCTCAGAGTTCAGTGAAATCCATAGATAAAAGGAATGGGAGTAGTTTCCAGTGACATAGAAGTAAACTGAACCTTGAGAGATACTGGGAAGCTGTTCATTAATGACCAAGATGATCAACATCTATAGTAGTGGAAGCCAAACCAGCCTTCCTGGGAATAGAAAACACTCTTTGTTAGAACATTTCTGATTTTCCTTCCATCGTCCTTAATTATTTTATGTTTTGTCTTGGTTGCAGATGGGGCAGCTTTCTGTCCTCAAAGCAACATGAATGGAGTTGCAGACAATGACAACATTGCTGAGTTCAGATGTGTTCATCTCTGTAAGACGAAAGCTTCTGGCAGCAGGGTTTAACGAGGCAATCTCAAAGCCACTTAGACCATTGTTTGCCTTTTGTCTTTGTTCACAAATTCAATACAACTTTTTGCAATCTGCCAGAAAATGACAAGAGTCTTGCAAAGTTACTCACAACTCAGGGGACTGGGTGAAACCAAATTACCATTTCCTCTTGCTGTAGCAATTTGAAAGGACCAAAGAGAGAGGCACCTGCATGGCTTTTATAAGGTCAGGATAGCAGCAGTTTGGTACAGACATTTTGCCCAGCAATTCCACCTTTAAGACCCCATATCCTGGATTCCACAGCTGTCACTGACAAGCCTCTATTGCTCAGAAAATTACCTCTAAATGTGTCTTTGTGAAAACCACCTTCAAAGAGAGTTTGGTGACAGGAAAGATTAGCACAAGGTTAAAAAAAACCTCAGCTCTCATTTTTAATAGCTGTGTTGTAGGAAATAATGGGAAAAGAAAAAAAATAAAAGGAGAAAAGGAAGGAGAAGGAAGTATGATTAAGAGAAGAGGAATCGAAGGATGAAGATTATGATCAAAAGGAAAGGGAAGTGAGGAAGGAAGAGGAAGCACAAGGGAGAAAAGAAGGAGAGGGGAAAGGAAAGGTTCAAGGGTGAGTAACATTAAGGAATACAGGTGTTAAGAAAGCTCAGGACAAGATATCTTTAACAATGAGGGTTTAATTTCTTAGCATTAGAGCATTTAGGGATAGTTTAACTAAAATATGACCCTTTAGCCTGTCCACCTTTCTATATGTATACATACACACACACACACACACACACATATATATATATATATATGTATATATATGACATTTTAAGACACATTTGTAGTATGAAGTACTATCTTCAAACATCTTTCACCTGAAGCATTTTAAATCTCATTTTTCATCAACTTTTTTTTAGACTTTAGCCTGCTGTATTGAATCATAACTTACTTATGTCAGAACTCAGTTTTGCTGTTTCTGTGGCCACACAAAAAGTGTGTGTGTGTGTGTGTGTGTGTGTGTGTGCATAAAAAATAATAGATGAAAATAGAGGACATAAATCTGAAAGGAGAGAAAGGTTATACAAATGGCTGGGAGGAAGAAAAAAGAAAGAGAAATGATGTTATTATATTATAATCATTAAATAAGAGAAATATACATGACTAGGAAGATGAAAAGATGTGTTAGATGCTAAGAGTATTGGCTGTCCCTGAAGAGAACCAGAGTTTGTTTTTCTGCAGCTACATGGTAGCTCACAACAACTATAATTAGAAGTTCTAGGGATCCAACACCTGTTTTTGGCCTTCACTGGTACTGGACACATGTGGTATACACACATACATAGACACATATGCACACACACACAACAAATAAATAAATATTTTAAAGATGACTACCCAGAACCTAACTCAAGTTACCCATTTAATGTAGTAGGCAGTGTGTAAATAGCTCTCTTGATCAGTATGGTAAGGGATTATAGTGAAATAACTCTTGAGACATTATGAGACATGACTTTAGTATGACAGATTCCGCAATGATAAGCCTACATCAATCATAAAATAAAGCTTTTACCCACTCATACAACAAGCACAATGTTCTAAAGAGTCTTCCCGAGCAAATGATTTTTGATTAGTAAGATCAGAACAATAAGAATATATATATTAAGTTCTTTTCTTAAGATGTTGAACTCATGAAATTTTTTCCATGATTCTGTTAACAAGTAAGACTTCTGAGAGATTGAAAAATGTGATTGAAACAGGGCAGGCGTAGGGTTTTGGAAAATCCTAGCCAACATTTCTCATGCTGTGTGTATATTTTTATGTAGTGATAGCATTGGAAACTTTCTATAGATAATTCATTCATTAATGCACAGTTCTACAGAAACTATCAATGGGTTGGTAACTTCTTAGTGTAACCAAGTGTTCAGAAATAAAAGACAAAGATTCTGGCCAGAAAAGACCTGGGGTGTTTTAAAATACTAGTTCCCAAAAAAATTCTCTCTATCCTTTAATACTCCCACAAAATCAATAACAGGAAGACTCACACTGAGGACATTTTCATGTCTTTCTTGAGATCTCTCGGGGATAGGATAGGCAAAAATATTGACTTTATATGAGAACAAAACCCAAAGGGTATAAGGAGGAGATCCACGTCGTCCTTTTCCTCTACAATAAAGTAGAAGCTCCCGAGGAAGCGTGCACACTCTTGCATGCACCGCTATGCCCTCAGCCTCTGCACTCTAGCTGCTAGTGCCCCTGTGCACCAAGCACTTAACATTTGCCTTTGGCTTCTTACTTTCAGTCTTTTGCTTCATGGGTCCCAGTTTCACTATTTTTTAAACCATATTCCTTCTTGTTACGTCAAGAGGGAACCCATCTCATTCTCTGATTCCCCCACAAGCACGTTATCGATAGTCTCATCTAAAATGGTCCAACTTCATTTCAATCCTGTTATACAGTACATTTTCTTCATAGGTCTAAGCGAAGAATGCATTTAAATGTGTTTCTTTTGAGGCAGTGGTTAATGTGTGCTTGGTATTTATTAAGTATTAAAGATTTTTAGTATTGCAAAAAATTTTTATGAAAAAATTAAGACGTATGAGCTGTTATAATTCACTTTTTAGCACACAGTAGTAAACTGAGGCACAGAAAACTTAAGAAACTTGTTGATATCATACAGTCACCAAGCCGTCTGATTCACTCCTGCCAATTCAGTCCTGTCTCCTCGCACTGGATTGAATGTTACTGAGGGCAGTTATTCTTCCTGACTGCAAACACAGAGCTCCAGCACTGTGTGGCGCATACTCTAAACTTAGACATTTGTTGAAGTTCAGTCCCTGAAAGTTTTCAGCAGAAAGTGAAGGTGTAGTGCTTGGGAAGAAAAATGAGTAGGGACGAAGAGAAACTCTCAATTCAACTTTTGTTTGTGGGCTTATGCCCAGTTGATTCTTGGTTCTAATTGAACCACTTACTTGCCCCATGATTATGTTAATCAGTCTTATAAATACTGCCCCTAATTTGCTTTCATTTTATTTGACCAGAGCTATGTAGCTAATCACAGAAAAGGAAAAAAAAAAATATCAGCTTTAGACAGGGAGTGAACATCTAGGATTTATTAAATGCTGCAGAAATTAAGCACCTAGAAAATAAAATTGCCACCAAGAAAATGGGTTAATAAAATAAACACTTCTCAAAAGAAGATACACAAATAGACTGTAAATATCTTTTCAAGTGCTAAACATCCCTATTCATGAGGGAAACACAAATTTAAGAATTCTGAGATAGCACCTCACCCCTGTAAGAATAGCTATCATCATGATTTGTGACACAAATATTAAAGAAAATGTGGAGAAAGAGGAACCCTTATTAACTGCTGAATGGAATGAAAATCAACAGAGACACGTTGAGATCACCTTGGACATTCCTCAAGAAACTAAAATGCACCACCACATGTTCTGGCTTTTGCATGTCCCGGTTTATATGCAAGGGAATCTATTTCTTACCTGCCACAGAGGCATCTATCAGCACTTTCTTGCTCATTGTTGTCCTACTTACAGTAACAAGGGGATAGAAAAGGCTAGGTGTCTGGAATAGGACAAATAGACAATGAAAATGCCATATTATACAAAACGGAGTGGTATCCAGAGACACGGAAAGACAACATTGTGAGACTTGCAGTAAAATGAGTAGATTTGGAAAGTAGAGTTTTCAGAGAGGCAGGCCAAACTCAGAATAAAATAAAGCTGCTTGTTCCCCTGCATATTTGAATTCCAGCTTCCACAGTTGTGTATGTATCCACAGGCGTCAGGCACTGTGTATTAGTAAGAACACTAATAGAGGGAAATGTTAGGTGAGAAGGTAGGAGAGAATAGGCGAAGGTCATTTGAGAATGAAAGTGAATATGAAGCAAAAAAGCTAATTTTTTCTTTATAATTTCAATTTTGTCCTAAAATTTTCCATTTCGTAGTGAAGTGTAATGAATAGAAATTTAACCAATAGTGAAAGACTCACACCCCCCTCCCAAAGTTCCATTCCTTTAGAAGGGCCATTTTGAGTATATAAAAATTCACTGGGATGTATATATAGATTTGGGGGACTAGGTATGTTGTTGAGTGCTTTAAAAAAAAAAAAACAACCCAGCTTTGTGATATTGTTATTTGTGAATTCATCACAATAAAGTTCTTGTGAAAATTGTGTTTTCAGACCCATGTAAGCTCAGGCCAGACCAAATTCCAATGTGAAAAAAGAGTGGCCACCTGTTTTACCCTAGTGCATAAACTAATGGAAATTGATAGCCCCTGCCAGAGGGAGAGTCATTTTTCCTTCAGTGTGTACTTGGTACCTGCTTATATCCTGTTTATGTGTTGTGAATATTTCCATCCTGGCTGGCTTAAATATACCAAGGTGACATCACCCAGGACATTATCTCTTCCCAGTGTAAACTGGTTCTGGTATTCAAGGTGACATTGTAAAATAATCTCCCCAAAATTCAATTTAATGGTACGTGACATGGACACATCAATAAATGTCTCAAGTTAAATGTGATAACTCATGGAAATTCCAAGCCTGGTGCTTGGTGCACAAGACTTTGTTGCATAAGGAATCCTAACTGCATATCTTTAAATATAATTAAGCGTAGAAACTGAAATTGTGTCTCGACATTTTGTTAGTGGAAGGAAAACTGATAAGAAACCTCTAGTCTGTTAAAAGAAACAATATTGGTCTTGAATCTCTCTTTTTCTCCATTATAACACCATGCAAATGTTGTTTCCTTGGTTTTCATTTCATTTGACAAGATCTCTGCTGTCACTCAGAGAAAGGACAAAACAAATGGCACCTGATAACTGTGGCCTTAATGGCTTTCTCACTTTATAGCAGGAATGACTATGGAAGAGTATTCTGTCTCTCATGGCAAAGTGAGACCTTACATGTCAACTTATGAGGTGATAAATATGTGGATTTAAGAGTTTTAATAAAAATATTGCCCATCATTCAGTATTGTGCACATTGCAAAACATCTTAGTATATAGAATTGTAGATTATTTATATATACATGTATGTTCTCTTTGTATATGTAAAAATACACATACATATATGTAAGTAAATTATCATCTCATATATATTCAATAAGTTTTATAAAGGCTTTTGTAAATAATTTTGAATAATATACTAAAACAAATTATTGTATCATTGCATTTAGATATATGTTTATTCATTAATTATCTGAACCATTCATGAATCAATTATCATATGTCAGACAATACTCTTGTCAAGAACACACAGAGAAATAAATAATATAGATTCCAAGGACTGTAGAAAATAGCTTATTAGTGAGGTAGACATGCAAGGACATTATATAAAGTACAATGTATATAAAGTATATATAAAGTAACTATAAAGGAAAAAGTGCCAGAGAGAGCAATAAACTGAAAGACACAAGATTACCATTTTAGCTTTAATGCAACAGGGAGTTTAGACAAGAGTCGGTAAAGGCAATAGACCTGGGAAGCAATTTTAATTATGTGTTCAGTTGTGTGCACTGAATATTAATTCTGCATAGGAATGTCTGAGTATGACTCAACTTCGTTTCATCAGCTGTCTGCCCGCCTTTCTTAGCAGTACCGCTGGCGGCCTGTAGATGGCAGGAATGGCTCACTGTTCTACTGGCTCTTACCCGCACTTGGAAGCAACCTTAAGCACTGTGAAGCTGCAGTCTAGCTGTTTGCCTACAGCTGCTCCCAAGAGGAGAGCTACATATTTATTTTCTTGGTTCATCTTAAAACCTTGTGATGCAACACATTTTTCATGTCAGGGATTTTTAATGTTCCCGAACAGTTTGGGAGTACAGCTCATAAATGCATGCGTAGGAAGGGCTTTAACGTGAATGACTTTTGATCTTGAGATGTAAATAAAAAATTATTCATAAAAAAACCCCCCAAAACTGCAGTCGATACTGTGGAAAAACCAGGTAAATTTTAAAAGGGAGGCCACAAACCCTAAATACAAATGTGGCTGCTGAGCATAGTCTTTCCAATATGTAACCACTTCTCTCAACTCTAGAAGGAGGTTAGCACCTTAGCCCCAAGGCCAGGATTATACAAACCAAATAACTGTCTAGTGCTTTATACCATATGCAAGCTGTTGCACCAGGTGATAGGCAATTCATACTTGAATAACCATAAAACCTAGACTATGAACTACACACTTTGGGGGAGAATAATAATACAGGCATAATATTGGGTTGAAATTCCAGCTATAAAGTTAGGAAAGATGGTGTGTGCCTATTGTCCTAGTATTCTGGAGGCTGAGGCATGGGGTTTGGTGGGAAATTGAAGGTAGCCTCGGCTACACAGGGATGTATAATGAAATCTAGGTCCAGCCTATCCTGGAGAAAAATAAAATCACACTCCCCTTCTAAAAGAAAGACATTCAAGCAAGAGATCACCAGATCAGGAATTTGAAGCATATTATATTCAATAATGACAAGGTTAATTTTTAATATGTTAGAATAGGAATTTTGTGTGTGGTGGCAGAGAAGTTCCAGAAAAGTTGTGAGGGGGATGCACTTCAGTTGAATCAGAATGGACAAAGTTACAATTGTAATTTCATTGTTAATCTCACAGAATTGTATTCTCCACCCCCATGATTATGCCACAGATAGAAGTAAATATAATACTCAGTGGAGATAAATTTCCCAAGCAGAAATCCATATAATACAAAAATAAATGAATCCATATCCCCTATATATGCAATTTATCCTATTTCTCACTTCTACCATATTAAAATGTTTGCATTTGTCAGTTTTATAGCTTTTAATATACAGTTATTGTAAAAGCAATTAGAAAGTTCTGAAAATCAATTAGTAATGAAAATAACCCATAATTCCATCATCTGATAAAGTAACTAATAATATTTCATTGTTTTGAAAAGCCTTAATGATTAAATAACTATTCCAATATATGATGTCTATATTTATTAAAATGTGACTGAGATTAGACTAAGTTATTGACATATAAAGCCACTCATGAGGACTATGACATTTTGTGCCTTGTTAAAGTTTATAGGCAATCAATGAAAATGATTTCCATTTTGAAACAAGAAAAGGGGCTAGTTTCAACCTTGGGCTCTATTACTGACATATTTGTGTTAAAGTCAAAGCTAAAATGAATTATCAAGCATCCCCCTCTCTGTTGGTGGCTCCCTCTTTCATTTCTCTTGGTGAGTAGAAGACAAACTGTTGCTGGACTTTGCTCACGTTGCACACATAGAGAGCACAATCTTTTCCCAATGAGAACAGAAAGTGAGTTCCTGAACTATTGTCATGTGAGAACCTCAGACATATCACGATAGTCTAGAATTTCCAACCATCAGATATAATGATGTTCCATAGTAGGCATCCTATTGTTATGGAGGTATAGAATGCTGTGGGATGTTCATCCACTACCTTATTCTCTACTCGGGAAGTATCAGTGGCAACTCACCCAGTTGGGTAAATAGAAACACCTTTAGCTATTGCCAAATACACATGGAGAGGTAAAGATCACCTTGACATCGAATCATTTACCCAAGTCTCCTTATCAATGACATAAAAGGATGAAAAATGACTCAGTATATTTAGACTGACCACCATGAATCATCAATCTAACAGCCCCTGCAGCATTGCCTAGCTTTATTCAATTACAGAACCAAGAGTGTTCTCTGTGCTTATTGGCATTGCTTAGGTGTTGGAAGTCATAGGTACAACAGTTTGTATCCTAGCATCTTTTACCCATGAAGCTCAAAGGAATTACTACTGTCAGTGTTTCCCTATGTCTACTATGTGGTTTTCTATCAGTGACCCTCTCATAGGATTCACCAGGAGGTATTCCTGTGATTTCCCATCTTATTTAATTACTGGATTTAGAAACATCTGGCAGGCACACCCATTTTGTGTCTATGAGGTTGATTCCAGAAAGCATTAACTCAGGAGGGAATATCTGTTTTGACCTTGAGCCACCGTGCCAGTTTCAGTAGAAAAGAACAATAGAGAGAGCAAGCTTGTGTATTCAAATTTATCACCTCATATTTCCTAATTGTGCATCCAGTCAGACTATTTGCCCTTCTGCAGTTGCAGAAGCTAGGACCACTCTTGATCTCATATCTCCCTGACCGTATTGGGATAGATAAGGAAGCATAACAGCATTCATCCTTAATTTACTTTTATCATACATTTTTCACAGTAGGAAAACAAATAATAAACATATTGCTAATAAAGAGTAAGGCTTTTGCTGTGATAAACCTGATCATATCACTCTTTGGTCTTCATAACTGGTACATAGGAATAGTTGCAGAATCTAAAGTGGTGTCCTAGCAAAGCCCTTAAGTGATATTGTCAGAATTTAATGGGCCATTCTGGTGGGACTTCCAAATATCTGAATGCCCACAGGAATGAGGACAGTAAAGAGGATGCTCACAATATTTCACAGCAGATCAAAGACTACATCAGCTATTGGGCTGTAGACCATTACTATTACCTTCTTCAAATAATTCAAGTGCATGACTCTCTAGTCCTCAGTATTTGAGGGAGACTGACTTGTTTGTTGGAAGAAATTTCAAGAGAGTGTACCATTAGGCTGTGTAATGTTTCCCCTTCACCTTTGTCCAGATTTACAGTGAGAAAAACAGCAAGTAGATCAAACAGCCTTTACAAATGACTACTGTAGGCAACGAAGGTACAGGGAAAGTAGATGCAATTGTTAAAGAGATTAACACAACTGAGGGAAATCCACTATGCTGTGAGCATATATGGTACCATATTGGCTCAGGATACCAACGAAGGGCCTAGGAGAACTTCAGCACTAGCTTCTGAAGATGCGGAGTTGGTTCCCTCCCTTCTTCCAACCTGCAGCCACAAAGTCTGCTGCCCAGATTCACTTTCCTTATTTCATTTTATAAGCCACCCTCCAACTAACAGTCCCTGTGTATGCAGATTAAGCACCTTTCAACACACCTGCTCTACCCAGTGGAACATGACCACACAGCCTTCCCCCAGAAAGTCTGACCTCCCCCCAGGGGGATAAATACTTCTTCCCACCATAACATACCAGTTTTTAGAAGCTGCTCCTAGAAGTTTGTTCTTTGCCTCTCACTCACCCTTGGCCATGATCCTGTCTTCACCCACCTACTCCCTCCAGTTCAGACTGGTGTGCAACCAGAGTGGCTACCCTGAGGATGAAGTAGACCTGTGCAGGGAAACACACGTCAAAATTAGGCAAAGTTAGCATCCTCAAGGAAAGACCCTACCAAACAAAATCCCTGGCTTATGAAAGTACAGCCCCACTGGAAACAGAAAGAGAAACTTAAGCTTTGCATTCCCTCCACAAAAATGTCTCAAAGGAAGCATTTTCTTAGAGCCTGTCACAAGGAGCAAAGAAGTCACGAGAACTGTGGTAGGAGGGGAAAAACGGTTTCTGTTTGGAAACAAAATTGGAGGGTCATCCACGTGTAGAAGTTATGCACTCATAAATTGTTAAAATGAGGAAGGGACAAGTATGCTTTTGGAAAGGTGCTCATTGTGGGCAGTGTGCTGAAGCGTCAAATCCGCAAGCAGTTCCTTAGACCTGAATGAAGATGTGCCCACATAGCATAAGTTTCAGCAGAGCTACTAGGATGTTGGAGGTGGAGAGACTAAGATGTTGTGGAGTGTTTTGAAATGTTCACTTTCATTGTCACCATGTCTGAGAAGGACCTGACTTAGGAGATTTACATGTTTAATTGAGGAAGGAATACTGCCTTCAATATGGATGAAATTGTGTCATGAGCTAGAGACTCATTGTATAAGCAGGAAACTGGAGAAAGCCAAATCGACACAAGCATTGTTTATTGTTTCATGACTAGTTACAATAAGGCCAGCTGCCATAGGCACCTGCTGCTATAGCTAAGATGTTTCTCATCTTTGCAGTTTCTTGCCACAATGGACAATAGTCTCAAACTGTGAGCCAAAATAGATGTTTTCTTCTTTACTCATGACAGCAATGAATAAGTAGTGACTAACTACCAAAGTCATGGAATACTAATGGACCCAAGGGGTACTGTTTTGAGTGCCTCTTTTTCCTTCTCCTTCCCATTGGCTTTTTACTTCTCCACAAGTTAAGTGTTTGAATCTCCAGCATCTCTGCTAATGAGCTATTTCTGATTGAACTCTGTTGTGTATTCTCAATCGTTTTGACTAATATTATCTTAACACTTAGGAACTTGGATCCATATGCAGTCAACACAGAAGCTATATATGTAAACATGGCTGTGGGGGATGTGGTAAGATACTTTTTTCAAAAAAAATTAATGTTGCAAATATCTCTATAAAACAGAGGGAAGTCTTATTTTCTCTTCTGTTTTATGATTATAAATGTCAGAAATGATTTTGATTTATTCTTACCCACTGGACTCACATTTTTTACTTCTTTCTTTTAAACTTTATTTTAAAAAATAAAGTTAAAAAAATTTAAACATTTTTGCATAAATGTATACAGATACAATTGTGTCAGTGCTTAGCTTTTTTTTTTCTTTTTTCTTTTTCTTTTTCTTTTTTTTTTTTTTTTACAATGAGCAAAAAGTACATGTAAAACAGGGTGTAACCCAGAATTTGTCAATGTGTTCTTGGTGTGTAAGGGCTGAGCATGACTTTTTTTTTTTGTTTTGTTTTGTTTTGTTTTGTTTTTTTCTTGAACTTCACACAGTCTATGAGTTGTTTCTGGGGCAGTCCAAGACTCTGGGGTTAGCATCCCACTATCAGTGAATACATATTATGTCTTTTGTGACTGGGTTATCTCACTCAGAATGATATTCTCTAGATGCAGCCATTTTCTTATGAATTTGCTTAAATCATTGTTTCTGGTGGCTAAGTAGTATTCCATTGTGTAAATGTATCACAATTTTTGTATCCATTCATCTACTGAAGGACATCTGGGTTCTTTCCAGTTTCGGGCTATTATAAATAGAGCTGCTATGAACATTGTGGTGCATGTATCTTTGTTGTATATTAAAGTGTCTCTGGGGTATATGCCCAGAAGTGGAATAGCTGGGTCTTCAGGTAGTACTATGTCCAATTTTCTGAGGTACCGCCAGACTGATTTCCAGAGTGGTTGTATCAGTTTACAACCCCACCAACAGTGGAGAAGTGTTCCTCTTTCTCCACAACCTTGACAGCATCTGCTGTCATCTGAGTTTTGGATCTTGGCCAAGCTGACTGGTGTGAGGTGGAATCTCAGGGTTATTTTGATTTGCATTTCCCTGATGGCTAAGGATGTGGAGCACTTCCTTAGATGTTTCTCAGCCATTTGATATTCCTCAATTGAGAATGTTTTGTTTAGCTCTGTATCCCATTTGTTAATAGGGTTGTTTGATTCTCTGGTGTCTAGCTTTTTGAGTTCTTTGTATACCTTGGATATTAGGCCTCTATCTGATGTGGAGTTGGTAAAGATCTTTTCCCATTCTGATGGTTGCCGTTTTGTTTTCTTGACAATGTCCTTAGCCTTACAGAAACTTTGCAATCTCATTAAGTCCCTTTTGTTAATCTTTGACCTTAGAACTTGAGCCATTGGTGTTTTGTTCAGGAAATTTTCTCCTGTGCCTATGTGTTGTAAGGTTTTCCCTACTTTCTCCTCTAACAGTTTCAGTATATCTGGTTTAATGTAGAGATCTTTGATCCACTTATACTTGAGCTTTGTACAAGGAGATAAGAAAGGGACTATTTTCATTCTTTTGCATGCTGAGTGCCAGTTGGATCAGCACTATTTGTTGAATAGGCTGTCCTTTTTCCATTGAATGTTTACAGCTCCTTTGTCAAAAATCAGTTGACCATATACGTGAGGGCTCATTTCTGGATCTTCTATTCTATTCCATTGATCCACGTGCCTATTTCGGGTACCAGTACCATGCAGTTTTCAGCACAATTTCCTTGTAATATAGCTTGAGGTCAGGAATAATGATTGCCGCAGATGTTTTCTTGTTGTTGAGAATGGATTTTGCTATTCTAGGTCTTTTGTTATTGCATGTGAAATTGCACATTGATCTTTCCAACTCAACGAAGAACTGGGTTGGAATTTTGATAAGGATTGCATTGAATCTGTAGATTGCTTTTGGTAGGATGGCCATTTTTAAAATGTTGATCCTTCCAATACATGAGCATGGGAGATCTTTTCATTTTCTGAGATCTTCCTCGATTTCCTTCGTTAGAGGTTTGAAGTTCTTGTCATACAGGTCTTTCACTTTTTTAGTTAGAGTCACACCAAGGTATTTCATGGTTTTTGTGACTATTGTGAAGGGTATCTTTTCCCTAATTTCTTTCTCCACATGTTTGTTTTTTGAGTATAGGAGGGCTACTGATTTGTTTGAGGTAATTTTTTATCCAGCCACTTTGCTGAACTTGTTTATCAGCTGTAGGAGTTCTCTGGTGGAATTTCTGGGGTAACTTATATACACTATCATGTCATTTGCAAAGAGTGATGTTTTAACCTCTTCCTTTCCGATTTGTATCCCCTTGATCTCCTTTTGCTGTCTAATTGCTCCAACTAGGACTTCCAGTACTATGTTGAATAGGTAGCGGGAGAGTGGGCAGCCTTGTCGAGTCCCTGATTTTAGTGGGATTGCTTCAAGATTCCAACCATTAAGTTTGTTGTTGGCTGTTGGTTTGCTGCATATTTCTTTTATTATGCTTAGGTATGGACCTTGGATTCCTGTTCTTTCCAGGACTTTTAACATGAAGGGGTGTTGAATTTTGTCAAATGCTTTCTCAGCATCTATTGAGATGACCATGTGATTTGGTTCTTTGAGTTTGTTTATATGGTGGATTACATTGATGTATTTCCTTATATTAAACCATCCCTGCATCCCAGGGATGAAGCCTTTTTGGTTATGTTGAATGATCATTTTGATGTGTTCCTGGAGTCGGTTTGCAAGGATTTTGTTGAGTATTTTTGCATCAATGTTCATAAGTGAGATTGGTCTGAAGTACTCTTTCCTTGTAGGGACTTTGTGTGGTTTAGGAACAAGGGTTATTGTAGCCTCAATAAATGAGTTAGGTAGTATTCCATCTGATTCTATCTTGTGGAATAGTTTGGAGAGTATTGGTGTTATGTCCGCAATAAATGTTTGATAAAATTCTGCTGTGAACCCTCTGGACCTGGGCTTTCTTTGGTTGGGAGGCATTTGATGACTTCTTCTACATCTTTAGGTGTTATGGGATTATTTAGATGGTTTACTTGGATCTGATTTAACTTTAGGATCTTGTATCTGTATAGAAATTCATCCATTTCCTCCACATTTTCCAACTTTATGGAGTATAGGTTTTTGTACTAGGATCTGATGATTTCTTGAATTTCTTCAGTTTCTGTTGTAATGTTTCCACTTTCCTTTCTGATTTTGTTAATTTGTATACTCTCTCTTGCAATCTAGTTAGTCTGGCTAGGGGTTTATCAATCTTGTTAATTTTCTCAAAGAACCAGCGCTTGGTTTTGTTGATTTTTTCAATGGTTCTTTTTGTTTCTATTTGGTCTATTTCTGCCCTAATATTGATTATTTCTTGCCGTTTACTCTTTTTGGGTGTATCTGCTTACTTTTGTTCTAGGACTTTTATCTGTGCTGTCAAGTTGCTGATGTATGCTCTCTCCAGTTTTTTTGGAAGCACTTGGGCTTGAGTTTTCCTCTCAGTACTGCTTTCATTGCATCCCATAGGTTTGGGTATGTTGTGTTTTCATTTTCATTGAATTCTAAAAAATCCTTAATTTCTTTCTGTATTTCTTCTTTGACCCTGCTATCTTTTAAGACAGAATTGTCTAGTTTCCTTGTGTATGTGTACTTTTTGTTGTCTTTGTTGTTGTTAAAGACCAGCCATAGACCATGGTGATCTGAGAGAACGCATGGGAGCATTTCAATCTTCTTATATCAATTGAGGCTTGTTTTGTGTCCAAGTATGTGTTCAATTTTCAAGAAGGTGCCAAGGTGTGCTGAGAAGAAGGTGTATTCTTTTACTTTAGAATGACATATTCTGTATATATCTATTAATTTTAGTTGGTTCAAAGTCTCTGCTAGTTTTATAGTGTCCTTGTTCAGTTTCTGTTTCCATGATCTGTCCATTGGAGAGAGTGGGGTATTAAAGTCTCCCACTAGTATTGCGTGGGGTGAAATGTATTTTTTGAGCTTTAGAAGGGTTTCTTTTGTGAATGTGGGTGCTTTTTTTATTTAGAGCATATATGTTAAGGATTGAGAGTTCCTCATGACAGATTTCCCCAGTAATGAGTAATAAGTGTCCTTCCTTATCTTTTTTGATAACTTTGGTTGGAAATTTACTTTATTCGATATTAGAATAGCCACTCCAGCTTGCTTCTTGGAGCTGTTTGCTTGGAAGTTTTTTTCCAACCCTTTTACTTTGAGATAGGGTCTGTCTTTGTCTCTGAGATGAGTTTCCTGTATGCAGCAAAATGCTGGGTTTTGTTTTTGTATACAGTCTGATAGCCTATGTCTCTTTATTGAGGAGTTGAATCTATTTATGTTAATAGATATCAAGGAATAGTGGTTTCTGTTTCCTGCTATTATTGCTTTTGTAGGTTGAGTTGAGGCGGTGTCTCTTTCTTCTTTTGGTTTTCTTGCTTAGGAGTTTTCTTGTTTTTACTAGGTTGTAGTTCCCCTCATTGTATTGGGTTTTCCACCTATAATTCATTGTAGTGCTGGGTTTGTGGTCAGATATTGTGCAAATTTAGATTTGTCTTGAAATATCTTCATCTCTCCATCTATGGTGATTGATAGTTTTTTTGGGTATAGCAGCTTGGACTGGCACTTGTGCTCTCTTAGTGTGTGCATGATGTCTGTCCAGGGTCTTCTAGCTTTCATAGTCTCTTTTGAGAAATCGGGTGTGATTGTGATTGGTCTGTCTTTATATGTTACCTGACCTTTTTCCCTTACTGCTTTTAGTATTCTTTCTTTGCTTTGGGCACTTGGTGTTTTACTATTATTTGTCCAGAGGAATTTTTTTTCTGGTCCAACCTATTTGGAGTTATGTAGGCTTCTTGTATGCTCATGGTCATCTCATTCTTAAAGGTAGGAAAGTTTTCTTCTATGATTTTGTTGAAGATATTTACTGTGCCTCTTAGTTGATACTCTTCTCCTCCTTCTATTCCTATTATCCTTAGGTTTGCTCTTCTTATTGTGTCCTGGATCTCCTGGACATTTTGGTTTAGGAGCTTTTTTGGTTTTTGCATCTTCTCTGGCTCTTTTGTCTATGTTTACAATGTTTTCTTTTGCTCCTGAGATTCTTTCTTCCGTCTCTTGTAGTCTTTTGGAAAGCTTGCTTCTGTGACTCCTTATTTCTTTTTTAGGTGTTCTACCTCTAGGGTTATCTCTTTTAGTGTTTTCTTTATTGTGTCAATTTTTGTTTTAAATTTCTTCTTCTATTCCTTCATCTCTTTGGTTCTGTTTTCCTCTAGTTCTTTTAGTTCTTTGAGTGTTTTTCTTGTTTCTTCTTTACTAGCTTCTGAATCTTTTTGCTTGTCCTCCTTTTCTTGTTCAAGTATCTCTATCATTGTCTTGAGGTATGATTTTAGGTATGTGACTTCTTTTTCTGGAGTGTTTGGCATTCCAATGTTTGCTGTTATGGGAGAGCTGGGTCTGGTGTTGCCAGGTTGTCTTGGTTCCCTTGAAATATACTCTTTCTCTTTCCTCTTGCCATCTTGTTGTCAGTGATATGTTCTTGACTTTCCCTTGTATCTGGTCTGTGTCCCTGGATCTCCACTGGTCCAGGTGGCAGATGGGCTGAGCCCTGTTCTGCACCCCAAAGTCGCCGGTCAGAAGCAGAGGTTCCAATGCTGTGTTCTTGGTCCATGGATCAGACAGGTTGGGGCGCGCTTTTCGTGCGCACTCCACAGAGATCTCTCTGCTCCCTGGCTGCCCAGATCTCCTACTCACCAGTCTTCCACATTTTTTACTTCTGACCATAAGGTTGCCTGTAGCAAAGGGCCAGAGAATGATAAAACCCTAAGGCTTCTTTTTCATCTTGCCTGATATGATTATTATTCTTGGCTGAAATTTTAGTTAATTATGACCTTGCTATCGAGATTTAATTCATTTTAACCTTTCTAAAATTACAAGTTATCATTGCCAAGACTACTTTGATTTTACTGTGCAATAATTCTATTGGGTGACTTTGGATACCAGTTTCAGGAGAACCATGAGTTCAAGGGTAGTCTGGACTGCACAGAAATAGTATATCTGCACAAAAGAAATATGTTTCTCTTTGTAATTTATGATCTTTGTTTTTCTTTGTAATTCATGGGCTTTATAGGGTGGTAATATCTAAGTATTATTGTTTATCTATACAGTAGTCTCTTTTCTATACTCTTCATAAATTCTACATACAGATGCAAACATTTGATGAATGCAAACAATAAGAATTGGACTGTATTCTCAATGTAAATGAAATTCTTCAAGGGTTAAGACCACTGAACCACATTATACTACCATGAGAACTCTTGTATTCATGCCAGTGACTGTCAAATTATTAGGAAACAAGTGTTACCTAAGCAGGAAGTCAGGAAAATGAATTACTGAGGTGAATCTAACATTACAAGAAAATGTTTGAAATTCCATAATGACTTAAGGCCTGCCATTTTGTCCAAGCCTTTAACAGACAATAAGTTTATTGTTCAGTGTTGGCTTTGTAATCCTCTCTTGCTCATTTGTCTCACAGGACAGAAATCTCTTCCCTTTTCAGAAGCAACACTGTCAGGACTGGTATAGCTTATGGTCACATTGTTAGGGGAGAAAGCCAAATTTCTTTGTTAGCATTATATCCACTTTTGCTTTTCATCATTTCAAGGGCTATGTCTTCATAAACAAAATTGGAGGGTCATCCACGTGTAGTCATTATGCACTCATAAAATGTTAAAATGAGGAAGGGGCAAGTATGCTTTTGGAAAGGTGATCATTGTGGGCAGTGTGCTGAATTGTCAGATCTGCAAGCAGGTCCTAGGACCTGAATGAAGGTATGCCCACATAGCATAAGTTTCACTAGGTGAAACATAGCATCCTATGACTTCAACGTATGTATGCTACAAGTTGTGGGTCGGGCTGTGATAAAGAGCTTCGTGGAGTGAAATTGGTGACCTGGATAAGGAGCTATGGTTGACCTGGATAAGTGGCTTTCCGTAGATAAGGGGGTACAAGATCTTAATCAAGCATTCATTAACCTTATTTCAGATTTTTCTACCAAATCTTGAATCTTACCCACATAAGTTACCATTTAACATCCTGTATCTACATACAAGGTAAACCCACAACAAGTATTTTTTTTAATTAAAATATTGCTATGTGACTTGTGTGTATGTCTTGGGGGAATGCCTGAGTACTGACTTATGGTATGTTAGGGACCTGGACTGAAGGGGAAGAACTATCTGAAGTTGAATTATCCCACAGGAGGAGAAATAGCATTTGAATCCTATCAGAAACCATGGAAAGGAGCACATAAAGGAAACAGAAAAGGCAAAGGGTCTGGGTTTATGCTAGTCCTTTGATAAGTTGAAATTAGAGCCATGATTACATGTGTAAGGATATGATTAGGTAGAAATATATCTAAAGAACTGCAGTCACAGTGTTGCAGGGTCTAATGTTTAGTATGGAGAGAAAGTAGGAAGTGCATTTCCATAGATAAATCTCATCTTACTAAGAAAATATGCTTAGGACCATGGAGTATCCTTAGCCTGTAATCAACTATCAAAAGAATGTGACAGATATATTCTGTTTCATAGTCATTTCCTGTGAGGTGTCTAGAGAGAGTGGGCATGGTACAAATGTGATGCGAATTTAAAAACAGAACAGTTTGGTTCTCTTTCAATTACTTTTCTGCAAGAGATCTGGCAGGTTTATTCTTACAGCACCAGAGAAGCTAATGCAAAATATACTAACAGGTGTGCTTTTGGCACAATGATTGAATTTCTCCATCTAGCTAGGGACTTCTGGATCTTTAGTGAGCCTACCTTAAGTTTGTCTTGTCTTTAAGACAATAAAGCAAAGAAATTATTAACTAGATGCCATGAAATAAGTACAGGGAGATTGCTCCCATGAGCATCAAACACTTGGCACCAACTATTTGGCATAATCCTGCCTTACCCCATGCTCAGTCTGAGACAGCCCAGGGAGACAACCAGAAATGTTTCCAACATGAGGCCACTGGCATCTATAGGAGAGTATGGTACAGAGAGAAATAGGCAGAGAACCAGCAAAGGCCATTATATTACGTTAAGCAGAAAAAAAGTTTTTCAGTGTCTGTAGGTTTCCCAGGATTCAGAGGGGAGTCAAGTAGCATTTTCTCTGTGTTTATGATTTCCCTCTGAGACCATCATTGCTGTAGGAAAATGTATTCATGTGAAGAATAATTTTTCCATGTCTGAGCCTATAATAAATGTCAACTATTTTTTTTTGTTGGCAGCTGCAGCTAGTACTGCAGACCCACCATTACTGAAATTGAAATTACATATTTTAGGAAGCTCAATCATGGTATTTCAAGGGACACCTAAGATATCTCTGGACACTCAATAAATTCTCTCTACCTCTTTAGCTCTGGGTGTCTGTCTAGAATCAACAATGGGGTTCTGTGTTTGAACTTTTTCTCTGAAAACTTAGAAGAAATAAATATTAAAAATACTTCTAGCATCATTAATTCCCTTTCAATTCTCTATAACCCTTCCCAAAGCTTGACATTCAGTGTACAAAATTTAAAGTCTTTAAGATCTGCTTAGTGGAGCCTCTGAGCCATTTAATAAATAGCCCTTACATTTGCATAGGAATAATAGGCTCCTGGAGCAGAAAGTAAGCTTAAGTAGAAATCACAGAAGATGCTTCATTTTATAGGTGAGAAAAATGAGAGTCAGGAAGAGAAAGTGATTTGCCTCAAGCCATGCATGCAGTTTGTGGTAGAGATAACAGCAGATTTTCAAGAGCTGATACCTGCACCAATATTTTGGTAGTGCTTAACAGCTACAAGTTTAATCATAATGAAATGATAATATGTGAAATTTATTGTTTTACATTCTAGTTTTAAGCCTTTTCCCATTGTCTCAATAAGAAATCTGTTAATGAGATGACAGGCTGTTTAGGAAGCAAACTAGTAGAGTAGTATTATTAGGACGAGTGGTCATTGGAATCGGATTGTGTGTTCAAATGCCAGCCTCATTGTGTATTATCTTTATTTTCTTGAGTGATATATCATCAACTCTTTTCTTCCTTGATAAGGAATAGTGGCTTTATGTGTCAGTATTGCTGAATAAATTGAATGGAATTATTTACTTGGAACAATGTGGGTGGACCTACTAGAAGTGTACAACTAGGAAAATCTAAGAGACTCATGCCAAAAGTTTGCCATCAATTGCTTTTATCAAGGACTTACCACAGATACATCAGACTGATTGTCCTTGACTGTTAAATTCTTCCCACGGTGATTATTCTTTATGTGATTACCATGGGGCACCAAAAGACTGGGATTCTGTTTTTTTTTTTTTTTTGTCACATTGATTGCAAAGATTTGGACATCTTTGTTCTGTGTGATAATGATCACTCAGACTAATTGTAACAGCTTCCCATTGTGATTTGAGCTCCCATGTTTATGTCCACAGGGGATGACGATTCAATATTAGATATGAATATCTCCGGACAGCAAGAGGATTATGCTTTCTTTGTACGTTGATGGTACGATAGTTCACACTTGGGTGTTTGTATTGTTATGGTTCGGCACACTCCTAGTGCCTCTTGTGTTTGGATGCTGCTGATACAGACAGATCACCGAGAATCATTTTCAACTATGTTTTTTCTCATGACACACTTCAACACTATGAGATTTATGCCAGTCTTACACTGCTATCCACACCTTGAATAGACAAAAAGGCACCTTTTTGCAATGTATGCTTAGTATCCCTTGAAGGCAAACTATTTGTTCTTTTATGTTAATATGGTAACCACTATTTTGGTGACCTTAATGGTTAAAAGTTGATGGCTTGATAAGATGGCCGACAAGGTACAAATCAAATGCCAAAGAGACTGAGGTAAAAAGACACATGGCAGAATGGAAGGGCAGATGACTTAGAGATATTTATTGACATAGTGCAAACTTGAATTCCTGTTTGAGTAAATGGTTAATGAACTGTTTGTATTCCAATGGTACATTTGAAGCTCTGCTCATCTTTGCAAATAACACACTTAAATAGCCAGTGGCATTGTGTCACCAGAGTCAAAAGTAGAGTGCTGCAGGTTACTGCTCATTCTGAATAAAGAGGCTATATGGAAAGCCTTCAAGAAATTATTTCAGAGGAGACAGAGCTGATAATCAGAAGAACACGTGGCAAGTATATCATGTTGCCGCTATGATCTATGGGATATTTGAAGTGTCCTCACTGTTATTGTATATTACAGTAAAGGACAGTTCAATGCGTATTTTAATATCATGGCAAGGTACTCTTAAGAAAGAAGGCTCATTTTACATGTTGTCAAGGAACAATTTTTAGACTTTGTCCCATTGGCTGGATTCCTACTAGCAGAGAACGGTGGTGGATAAATTTTGGAGAAGGGTCGTTTTCAGAAGCTGTAGTATAAAGAATGTTTCTAAGTAATTTCTAACACCATTTGGTTGCAACGCATAGTCAATAAGCATATGGAATGACCAAGTCCTCTTCCTCCATTAGATTAAGAGCTACTAAGAACTGAACATTCTGAGACCAGTAATTGTTGAGAAGACATTAATAAAAGCTACAATAACTGGCAAGATGGCTAAAAGGCAGGAAGTGCTTGTGTCTAAAGGCTGAATTATGTCACCAAATCCTACAATTAGGCAGAAGTCAACCAATACAAAGAGTTGTCCTTTTACCTCTGCATGCACACAAAGACAGGTATGTCCCTGGAGGCATACATGTATACATGCATGCACATACATTCCTGTATGTGGTAAATGTATAAAAGTAAACTAATAAAGAGTTATAAGCACTAAAGAGAGAAGATCCTGGTGTAGTCAGCAGTAGAGGAATAGCAAACATAAGCCTCTCTGGGGATAAGTCTGATATGCCAAACATAGATGAGGCAATATCCTGGCTACTACACACCTTGTTCTCCTGCATATTCCAAGTCCATTCAGTGGTGAATATTCTAACAAACATGCTTGCACCACTGTAAGTTGAGATTTTTTTTTTTTAATTTTAGCACTACTTTGAAACCATCAATGGGCACGTACCTTGTGTATCTTGTTCCTCATATATTGCTGGACAAATAACTGTCTACAAAGGAATTTTTTTGACTTGGGTATTGAATTTGACAGGGATAATACTGAGAATGCTACAAAAACGTTCTGTAGAAGGTTTTCAGAAACATTGAGCATAGGTGTCTACCAGAGTAAGGATCCTCTGATATACCTTTCTCTCCTCACAACTCACTCTCTCCATTCTGATATTTATTTTCTGCATCTTCTTCCAAGTCCAGTGTTATTGTGTTCTCAGGGTATAGCAGTGTGCATCCATGAGTGACTGCAAGAGAGAGTCTAATGTCAATGTACCCACAGAGAAGGAAAGGAAGAGAGGGACATTGGGCTCTCACATGAGATTATGACCATTTACTCTTTCCATTCTTGATCATTTCTATGTAAGTATCCACTCATTTGCACAGATCCTATGGTCTTCAGAGATATAAGAATATACATATCCTATAAAGGAGTAATAGAAGTAGAAAACTCCACCTATGCAGCCGTGAAGAAGTCTGCATGAACACTGGCATGAGTTGACCTACACTCCTGCACTTAAACACTCACTCATGAGCCCAGTGAACTCATTGTCTTCCTAGGTTAAACTCTGGGAGAACTGTAGATTTTTAGGGCTTGATAAAGAGAAGTTGAATGCATCTTTCCATATCCCCGGTGAGAGCAAAACTGCAACATAAAGCTGCTTCTAAATCTTTATGTGTAACTTTGTGTTATGGTTATGAAAGGATTTGAGAGGAACGGGTGGCTTGAGAACTGGGAAAAACAATGCTGGGTATACTGCATCTACTTTGGTCCATAGTCCTTGAGGAAATAATTTGGTATTGAGAAATCAGGAAGCAATGGCCCTGAAGCCATATACTGCAGCAAGAATGTAAAGAATTTATAATGTTTATTTATTATTGAATTATAATAAGGTTTTGTTATTTATTAAAATGTATTTTCTAGTTTTTAAAACAGAAAACTGTCTTTTTGAAGGTAAAAACATAAAATTTTGAGTCCAATACCTTTTATTTTGCACTATATGTTCTAATCAATGAACATTATTTTTCAAAGGAACTTCATTAGGGTATTTCCATATTGCATATAATTAATTTTCAGCTACGAAGAAACGCTAAAACTAAGGGACTCAATGATGCACCAAATGGTAAAGGCTGAGACTTTAAAGGAGCATCCTGAGGCTCCAATTTGAGAGTTAAATATAGAAAGAAAACCAATCAGTTTTCCATTGAACAAAATAAATGCTGTTGCCTGCGTATAAGCCCAATGTGTAAACCCTTATAGTTCTATTAAAAAACACCATCGATTCTTTTTTTTTTGTTGTTTTATTACAGCAGATTTTTTTCTCATATATTCTGTCCTTATTACAGTTTCCAGTTCTCTATTCCTCTCAGTTCCTCACCACTTCCCCAGCCATCTTGACTCACTCTCCTTTTGTATTTCCTGGAATTCAAACAGGCATCTAAGTGATTATAATAAGACAATACAACACAATACAATACAACAACTATGATATAATACAAAATAATATGATTTAAAAATTAATACACAAGAATGGGAAAAAAACAGGAGGAAAAGAGACCAAAAAGAAAAAAGGCACAAGAAACAGAGATAGGCACAGAGACTGTACTCATAGAGAATGTGAGATTCACATACCCAGAAATCCCACAAAAACTAGAAGCTGGAACATATGTTGCATGTGCAAAAGACCTGCAGAATAAAAAGACAGAAAAATATAATATAAACATAAGGATTAAGATGAAAATTTTTGAAAACTACAAAGGACAAAAAAAAAAAAAAAGAAAAAAAAAGTCTTGACATAATATTATTAGAAAAGTACCTCTGAAAGCTCAGTTGAAGAATTTGTTTTCTGTTGGCTGTCAACTGCTGGTCATTCAACCTCCCCTTAAGAAAATTTGTTTCTAACACTGCCTTGAAGATGTTGTTCTTCCCATAAGTTTGCAAACCTTTCAGCTCCTTCAGTCCTTTCTCTAGCTCTTTCATTGGGGTCCCTGTGTTCAGTCTGATGTTTACCTGCAAGCATCCTCTTTTGTATCTATATGACTCTGGCAGAGCCTCTGAGGAGGCATTCATTATCTGGTTCCTGCCAGTAAGCATTTCTTGGCATCAGCAATAGTGCTTGGTTTTGGTGGCTGCATATGGGGCAGTTCTCCAGGTGAGGCAGTCTTTGTAGATCTTTTCTTCAATACTTGCTCCTCTACTTGACCTTGTAATTCCTCAGAATATACATTTGAAATGTAAATACAGAGAATATCCAATAAAATTGAAAAAAGGAGAGAGAGAGAGAGAGAGAAAAAAAGACTGCCTTGAAGAAAGCTATGCCATTTGCAAGTGGTTATCAGTTGGAGATATCTTTTGGGTTTGTGATGAGCACACGTGGCCACTTTCCTTTCAGCTCTAGAAGTCCGTGTGCAGCAGACTTGTGTAAACTGTGCTTGCTGCCTCGTCCTCCATGAGTTTACGTGTGCATCGATCCTGTTGACTGAGACGGCTTTGTTTTCTTGGTGCCATTCTTCCCTTTGGTTCTTACGCTTCCCTTTTGCCTTCTTTTCCATAGGGATTCCTGAGCACTGGGGGCAGAAACATTAGAGACATCCTGTTTCTCACAGTGTTCAAAAAGTCTTTTCCTGTGCCAATGAGTTCAAAGATATTCCTCATTTTCTCTTCTATTATGTTCATTGTATCTGGTTTTATGTGAATGTCTTTGATCTATTTGAAGTTGAGTTGTATGCAAGGTGATAATTATGGATCTGTTCGAATTCTTCTACAGCAGCTAATCCAGTTTTTCAGCATCATTTGTTTAAGATACTGTGTTTTTCTCCAGAGGTTATTTTTAGCTTCTTTATAAAGCAGCAGTCCATAAATATGTGTGTTTATATCTTTGGATTTCAATATGATTCCATTGATTAACATCTCTTCTTTTGTGCCAGCGCTATACTATTTTTATTATCATGGTTATGTAGGACTGTCTTCTGAGGACGTTTTGATATCTGTAGCAGTTTTGATTATTCAGAAAATTTTAGCTAAATGTGTGTGTGTGTGTGTGTGTGAGTGTGTGTGTGTGTGTGTGTGTGTGTGTGTGTGTGTGTGTATTTTCTATATGAAGCTGAGAATCATCCTACCAAGATCTATGAAGAATTGTGTTAGATTTTAAATAGGAATTGCACTGAATAGTAGGGTTTTTTTTTGTTGTTGTTGGTGTTTTGTTTTTTGACAGGATGACCTTTTGCATTATTTTAATTCTATGGATCCATGTTCATGTGAGATTGTTCCATCTTCTCACTTAATTTTTTTCTTCAAATACTTCGAGTTTTAAATCATATAACTCTTTCACTTGCTTGGCTAGAGTTACCCAATAATATGTTATATTATTTGAGACTATTGTGAAAGGGTTTGTTTTCCTGATTTCTTTCTCAGCTAATTTGTTTTTGTGTGTAGGAAGGCTGCTTATTTTATTTTGTGAGTTTATTTTGTGTCTATTACTTTGCTGAAAATGTTTATCAGTTATAGGAGATTATCTATGGAATTTTTAGGGTTAATTATGTATATTATTTTATCACCTCTACATAAAGTTACTTTTATTTATTCACTTCCAATTTGTATCTGTTTGTTCTCTTTAAGTTTCCTTAAAGCTCTAGATAAGATTTCAAGTCCTCTACTAGATACCATTATTGAATAGTTACAAAGACATTATAGAATCATGTCTTGTTCCTGACTTTAGTGGAATTACTTTGAATTTCTCTCCATTTACACTGATATTGGCGAGACATCATCAGTTCTTAGAACATCATTAATTCTGAAACTTTAATCTCCAGCACTGGACTAGGGATGTAAATATGCATTAGCCACAATGATCCTATGGCCAGTGAGAAGTCAGGATTGCTAGTTGCTTGATGACAAGTGAAAAGCAGCCTTTCCCTTGGAGGACTTGCCTCTAACAGAGGTAGAACACATGAAAATCAGAAGCACTGCACTTCAGAATGAATGAATACCTATAAATATTTACCATGGTGGCTGCTGATATTCCATTAAGAAAAGCTCTGCTTCAATTTAGAGATGTACACCTGCTAGGTTTGAGAGGAAAAGAAGCTTTACACTGAAAAAAAAAAGACCTTAGTTTAGTCTACAATCACTATCACCTGATTTGTTATCTGAGGTATACAATGAAATTCACAGTTTACCAAGTGCCTATTCCATTAGATTTCTATGGGATTACTGAGTCTGCAGATGAGCACAAAAAGAAAACAAAACAAAAACTTAAATGCAGTAGTAAATTTATAGAGAGTTAGTTGAAGACTTTTTCATCTTTCAACTATTTGTTTTTGGAAATCAAAGGCTCCTCTTGTTTTTATCATGATTATAACCTGTGTAAGGAAAGGTTTAATTACAGCTTTTATATAATATATTTATATCATATTCTTTCTCTTCCCTAAACTCCTTTGATAGTCCCAGATCCTCACCCATTTCACTACCCACCACATTGAGAATAAAACAATAAAATAATAAAAAAAAAAAAAACCAAAAAAACAGTGAGACAAAAAGTAACAAATCAAATTAAAACAGAACAAAATGTAAACAAAAACATGGAATCTGTTTTGTGTTGACCAGCTATCTGCCCTGGACTATGGCTGATTTATCCAGTGTAACATTGCATTGGAGAAAACTGGTTTTTCCTTCTCCCAGTAGGCACTGATTGCAAATAAAGCCTTAGATAAAGATGAAACTTTGTGTTCATGTCATTTCTCCACGTTGGGGTTTTGTCTGTTCTGGCCTTGTACAGGTCTTGTTTGTGCTGTTGCAATCTCTGTGAATTCATGTGTGTTCCAGCCTTGTTGTTTTTGGTTGACACTGTTTCCAAATATTTTAAATGAGCAGTTTTGGCTTTTTTTCTCTTAAGTACCTGAAAAATCAAAACCAGAATATAGAGTATTATTTGTTTTAACTGGAATACTAGTTTCCTGTGTCTTCCTTCTCAAAGCTAGTTTCTAGTTGAACAGGTAGAAAAATTTCATAGAACATGTGTGTCTGTCTTAGACATGGTTTCTATTCCTCCACAAACATCACGACCAAGAAGCAAGTTGGGGAGGAAAGGGTTTATTCAGCTTACATTTCCATATCACTGTTCATCACCAAAGGAAGTCAGGACTGGAACCTAAGCAGGTCAGGAAACAGGAGCTGATGCAGAGGTCATGGAAGGATGTTACTTACTGGCTTGCTTACCCTGGCTTTGTTCAGCCTGCTTTCTTATAGAACCCAGGTCTACCAGCCCAGGGATGGCACCACCCACAATGGGTTGGGCCCTCCCCATTGACCACTAGTTGAGAAAATGTCTCACAGCTGGATTTAACGGAGGCATTTCCTCAACCGAGCCTCCTTTCTCTGTGATAACTCCAGCTTGTATCAAATTGACACAAAACCAGCTGGTACAGTGTCTCAGGGTATTTTCCTCATTGCTTCTAAGGAACCATGTGCTGTATCTCTTCATCTGACTCCAAGTGAAATGAAAAGAGTTTAACAATCTATCTTGAAGATCTAACCCTCTGGAGACACCATGTTCTTCTATACTGAGAAGTGTAGAAGCTGTTCTCTGACAGACCTGTAAGAGAACCAGCTATATTTCTTTTATGTGACATGAAGTTCAGGATCTCCTAGTGGGACAAATGTCAAACATCTTCTCTTCTGCTTTCTCTTTGAGATCTTTGTCTTCTGTGCCATAATTATTGAAGACACTGAAATAAACATGGGTGTTTGTTTGTTTGTTTGTTTAAATAATTACACGTGGAATGTGGCAAGTGGGTCCTACAACCATGGCCTTGCATGAGTGGTTCTCAAGGTCTGTGATAGATAACTTGGAGATCAACTTGGCTAAATCTATAATCAACTAAAATCCAAGGAGCTGGGCATATCTACAAGAGATTTTCAGGATAGCACCATTTGAAGTGGGAAGACACACCCTAAATCTGGAGTATACCATCCAGTGGCAGCCAATATAGAAAGGCATAGAAAGAAGAAACTATTAATGTTTTTCCTTCTTTCATCTACTCTCATTGCCAAGTTAATCCGAGTATTGCCATTATAACCTTCTTTAGTAGTTTAATGTAGATTGGAGATGAGCAGCTCTCTACAAATTTCCTAGGGCCCCAGCATTATATTAGGATAGAATAGACATATCCAATCCCATTGGTTAAACAGCTATTAGGTTCTTAGCCTTTCTCTACTGAACTAAATATTCTTGGTCTACCTAGACCACAGCTTTGTAAGTCCCTCTAATACATCCTATAGAAATGCTAATGAATTTTTTCAATTATATTTTCTTATAGAAGCCTAATTTTCACAAATGTAATGTTAACCCGTAGTCATACAAAGGATAGATATGTATTCATGTATATGTCTCGTCAGTATGCATTTCATTGTTTTCGTTTGGAAGAAATCCCAAATAGTTAACTCTTACGAAGTGACTTCAGAAATTATGACATAAAAGACTCAAATTTTCTTGCAGACAGGTTGAACTCTGATTTGACAGTAGTTGAATTAGCTTTGGAAAGTAGGGATACACACACACACACACACACACACACACACATATATACATACACACACATATATACATACATATACACACACATACACATACATACACACATATATGTATATATATACACATATGTGTGTGTGTATACATATATTGTCATTATGGTCTTTTCATTTATACTCTTCACTCCAAGTTTTGAAGCAGCAAGTGACATAAAACCATTTTTCTCTTTAATTCCTAAATATTTTTGGACAAATTTCCCAGTAGGGAAAGATCAAAGAGAGCTATCTCTCATATGACTATTATCATTCAGTGGCTTCCCCTGATGCCCTGTTCCATCCATATTTCCACATCCAGCATTTGCTTACTAACTATCTTCTTGTCTCTAGCCTTTTACACTTCTACCACCCAGAAAGGCCATTTACAGATGTTTAAATTTCTTATATAGTCTGAGACCAGGGAAGTTCTCTTTTCTCTCAATGTAGTAAATCAGGTGTGCCTTCCAAATTTTTGTTTACTAGGAAAGATATCTATGATGCATATCTCTCAAGAGCAACCCCATGTGCAGCTGTGCATCAGGTAAGACCCGTGGCACGCTTATGATCTGTTTGGCTGCCATATTTTCACCTCAATGCACTTAGGGACCAGATGCAAGACATATTGTAAGAAATCAACAAGTTCTATATATGAAGTTGTAGGAAAAGGATGCTTTTTTATTTTGACATTTTTAAAACTCATTTTTAAGATGTCAAAGAGTTTTAAGATGTCTGTAGGTGATACAGACAGTGAAGGAAATTTGAGCATCATTATCCACACTAACCAAAGCTAGGGTGTGAGCCTGTAATTTACCTACCTGTTTGTGTTTACTTTTGTGTGTTTCCCAATCATTGGTCTATACATGCTCAGGGAACTGTTACTCCAGGGTTCTGGCAAGTTTCTCTTCTTTTAAGATATTTATGTCCTTTTTATATGTATATGAATGCTTGGTCTACATGTATGTGTATACAACATTTGCATATCTGGTGCTACTGAAGAATTAGTATCCTTCAATATGGAGTTTTAATAGTTGTCAGGGACCATATTGATACTGCAGCCAAATCCAGGTACTCTGCAAGAACAATAAATATCCTTAACCTTGAACCTATCTCTTTACTCCAAAGTTTTTCTATTTGATAGAAACACATAAGATAGTAGTTATAGAGAGAAATATTACCCATCTGAGTTTGTAACTGACTTCTGTGATCTCCCACCTTATCCCTATCCTAAGTTATTTATCCCTAGCTGGTACTGAAAGCTCTCACATTCAGACTCTCATCACTGAGACAACTACTCCTTGAGCTTTATGTGCATCATAGACATGGATTCCTCTACCGATCCCATCATCAATATATTTATATAAAAGTCTTGATATGCTAATGTGGGTTACCAGCCTTTTTCTGAAAATGCCAAGACATGACTAAACAGAAAGCTACACCTTTATCAAGTACTTGATAGAGATTCAACCATTGATTTGTGTTATATGGTAATTTTCATACTGTAGGTTTCAACAGACTCACAATTTGGAAAAGGCATTTGACTACACAGTAGAAAATTAATTATGGGTATAGAATGGGTATTAAGTATAGAAATCTTGAGGCCATTGGTCTCTACATTGAGAGCCCAGAATGAGTGAGTAGTTGAGTACATTAGATACTAACATTCTCTAAATTCAGTTAAAACAATGGTCTACTTAGTAGTTTTGATTGATAACACATCAACAGGTGTATATCTTTGGAATAGATACTCAACAGACTGGCTTAATAATTTTCTAAAAGGCATGAGATAACTAAAGCCACAATCTTAACTGCTCCTACCGCTTGCTGTGCACTACACTGTTTGTTCCCAACCCTCTGTAGAGCTGAGAACTTGCAATATGCAGAATTTTGAACATGCCATCTTCTATTCCTGCCTTACATTATTCAAGCTCCCAAATGTTTTCTTAACTTCTGTCTTCCAAGGGGGGGATGAGGTAATAAACGTTTCTATTTTTTTTTTCTCAGTGGGAAACTGGAGGAATCAAATGAGAAAGTGTATGTACACGTGTTTTGTGAAATGTTTGTTCATTTATCTGTTTATTAATTGGCATTAAAGTAGAAACTGAGCCTCATATTGGGAATCCATGATAAATGCAATATTGCAGCATAAAATAATATTACTGGTTAAAATACTTGTGTCTACTGCTGTTGAGGATAAGCAAAGAGTGATTCATAAACACTGTGAGGAGTAGACCTTGGTTCACTTGGAAGTGGAGTGTCATTGGAGAAGGACTAAAAGTGCTGACAGTCATGTTTGTATACCTGCCAACATTTTAATTTTATGTAATTACTATCATTATAATTCTGACAATATTTAAATGAACAAATATTTTTATTATTATCAAGCATATGTAAGAAGACCTCATAGATGCTAGCTGGGGCTTTTTAAGCACTTGGGTATGGGACCATATCTAGGGACTGAGTTTTCCTGCTTCTACACAGATGGTTTCCAGCAAGAGGGAAAAATCTCCTTCCACAGGGAACCAATTGCAGCAGCTGGTATTTCAGATCCTTGCATAGATGTCGATTTCTACCTCGAATTGGCCTTGTCGGTGTGCATGATATAAATCATCTAGATTTTATTAGGAGATATTATATTTCTGAACATGGTCATGCTGTTGGGAGGTGAGACTGTTTGCTTTTCCTGTGAGTGAATGACATTTTACAAAAACGTGTTCTCTGAGTTGTTACTCTGGTAAGATCAAATGGGCTGAAATACAGGCCAGCTAGCCCTTATCTCTCTTTTGAAACCAAAGCATGTCTTGTGTGACCTGACTTATATTTCAGCTTTGGAAAATGTCTAAACCTGAAAACCTTGATGCTCGTAAGTAGCAATTACAACTTCCAGAGTGAAACTTTAGTCTCTGTCTGTCTCTCTGTCTCACTGTCTCACTATGCCTCTCTCTGTCTCTCCTCCTCTTCTGAGCATATAACTCTGCAGATAAATTAGGAAGAAATGATGGATTGGACTAAAACATTGCGTTGATCAAATTAATAGATGGTTGTCAAATGCACACTAGGATCTTTTTAAATGGATTTTTTAAATGAAAACACTTTTTCTCCACAAAATATATTCTAATCATGGTTTCAATTCCCCCATCTCGTCCAAGAACCTCTCCATCCTGTCCCATAAAACTCAGTGCCTCTCTTTAGAAAAAAACCAGACAAATAATCCAGGAAACAAATTTTTTAAAAAAGCACAAGAAACGCAGGTGTACAAAACAAACAAACAAAAACCAAAATGTCATATTATAAAACCACAGTGGAAGCTTAAGCTAACAGGGTTGGTGCGTGGACAGAGGCAGAAACAAACTGGTGTAGATTACTTTTTTCAACTTTCTTTGGAAAGTCTCAGAGAGCAGCCTTGGTGGTAATGATTCGGAGACTGTAAAGATTAGATCTATGAAGAGTCCCATGGATAATAATGGACTAGAAAGGTTGACCTCAAAGCCCACACTTCCTCATGATACAGGCTCTCCAACAAAGCCACAGCTACTCCAACAAGGCTACACCTCAAAAGAGTGCCACTTCTTATGAGCCTATGGGTGCCATTTTAATATAAACTACCACAAAGCTGATTTAAATGAAATTATCAAATAATAGTAGAGATAGAGTCCCAACTGGACTTTTTTTTGTAATTAAATGAAACTTTCAGTACTAGGATTGCAGGATGCATGTAATTAAGATGAAATTTCTACTATTTATTATCACCTTTGAAAATTCAGGCTGATAATTACATCTTATAACTTTGAAAGCTTATTTTTATTATCCATTTATCATATGTACATTGGTTTGTGTGCATGCTACTGCATATGTGCATATGTGTGGAAGACAGAGGATAACTTGTGTGTGTGTCACAACACTTTTCTAACCGGGGACTTCTGCAGACTTCATTCAAATAGCCAACTTCTTCAAAAAATTCCTTTATATACCAAGCTACCTCTCCAACACTAGAATATGCTCAATTCTAAGTTATAAATACATGCATGTGATGATAAGAGGATCTGTTTGGTGCCATGTATTTTGGAAAACTATTATCCCTCACTATATATCCTACATGAATCTACTATAAAACCTTAGAGCCAATTTTATTTAACTTGAAACAGAATTTGCAAGAATATACATTAGCTAAGTAAGGACCTAGGTTGCCATAGCTAGAAGAACCTAATGTGTTAACTATTGAGACTTGAGCATAGTAAGCCAATTGTAGAAAATAGAAATAGAAATAGAAATACATATCCCCTAAAACAGTGCAGGGAACACCATAGCCAAATATGGATAATGTTAGCAAATATATAGACATATCTTCATTTTAATTTCAACCGCAAAAACAACAGCAAAAAGAAGCTGGTGGTAATATTCATTTTAGTTGATGCTAAACTTTTATAAGAACCTTTAAAAGGAGGAGACAATGTACCTTAGGTTTCTGTCATTATCAATAAGCACTTGAAACAATTAAGCCACAGAGATAAAACCTTTATGTTGTTCAGATTTTTGTGATGTTTGAGTTCAGGATAACATTGTTTGGTACCTTTATTAATGTCTAATGCATAGAATACTAGATGGGTTATAAACTACATACTTTAAAATACAGAAAGAAGGAATGAAGACATGGGGGTGTCATCTCCCTGTTCTTTTGTTTATTTTTGTTTTGCTTTTGTTTTTGTTTGTTTTCTGCATGCAGATGATGGAACCTATGCATATCATATCATTCGATTTATGCCAGTTAAGTACCCTATACACCATTGGGACAAGAACCTTAGCTAAAACTCCTAGAATCACCTCAGAGTCTATGACTTTAAGAAATAAAATTTTCCACCAAACCCAACTTTTAAAAGTTTCCATCCCTTCAAATAGCATCACCCTTTAGACTAAACTTTCAGAACATTGGCCTTTGGGGAGTATTTAGTATAAAGATGATAATGAAAGAATAATGGTCTATAATTAGAAAATAGATGTTGTACATATTTGCAGTTAAAAAGTAGATTTAGTCCTAGCAGGTGCTTAGGGGAGCAGCAGGAAGATGAAGTAGATGAAAGAAAAGATGGTGTAATATTTCCACCTGAATGATCACCAGCCACAGAAACAGTACAGAGTTAAATGAGTAGAAGAGAAATAGGAAGCACACTATTTGAGAATCACAAACAAACGTGATTTAATAAATTAAATGATAACTATTAAGCTGCCCAGAAAGTGAGAGTGAAGATGGACCAACATTTTTATCAGTCATAGCTGAAATCATCAAATTTTCTTTTCACTTGGTAATGTTAGTCTAGAATGGAACCTGAAAACCAGGGCATGAAACAAAATTATAGGAAACTGGAAAGTGGGAGATAAGGAATGAGGCAGAATGGTGGTTTGAATGAGCATGGCCCTGAGACTCACATATGTGAGGACTTAATCTCTAAAAGGTGGAACTAAGTGAGAAGGATGAAGAGGTTTAACCTTAGAATGGACCAAGGAGACTAACATATTCTTATCTCCTTGTATAAAACTCAAGTTCAAGTGGACCAAGAACCTCCACAACAAAAACAGATATAATGAATATAATGGAAGAGAAAGTGGGAAAGAACCTAAGACACATTGGCACAGGGGAAATTTTCCTGAACAGAACACCAAACAGGACTTCATAAAATTGCAAAATTTCTGTAAAGCAAAGGACACTGACAATAGGACAAGACATCAATGAAGAGATTGGGAAAAGGTCTCTACCAACCTTAATTCTGATATAAGATTAATATTCAAAATATCCAAAATATACAAAGACCTAAAGTTGTTAGACTCCAGAGAACTAAATAACCTTATTAAAAATGGGGTAGAGAGTAAAGAGAGAATTCTTATCTAAGGAATCTGAAGTGTCTGAAAAGCACTATAAAAATGGTCAATGTCCTTAGTTATCAGGGAAATAAAAATCAAAACAACCCTAAGATTTCACATCACATCAGTCAGAATGGATAAGATTAAAACCTCAGGTGACAGCAGATGCTAGAGAGGAGGTGGAGAAGAGGAACACTTCACCATTGTTGGTGGAATTGCAAGCTGGCACAACCACTCTGCAAATCACTCTCTTAGTTTCTCAGAAAATTGGAAATAGATCTACCTGAGGACCCAGTTATACCACTTTTGGGAACCAACATATAACAAGAACACTTGCTCTACTATGTTCATTAGCAGGCTTATTTATAATAACCAGTAGCTGGAAAGAACCCAGGTCTCCTTCAACAGAGGAATGGATAGAGAATATGCGGTATATTTACACCATGGAGTACTATTCAGCTATTAAATACAATGACTACATGAAATTCTTAGGAGAATTGATGGATCTAGAAAATATCATCCTCAGTGATGTAATCCAATCACAAAAGAACACACATGGTATGTACTCATTGATATTAGCAATATCAATGATATTTTGGATATTGGCATAAAGAAGCTTGAAATATTCACATTAGCAAAAAGAAGCTTGAAACAACCTACAGACTTTATGAAACTTAAGAAGAAAGAAGATCACACCAAACTGTGGACGCTATAGTACTACTCAGTAGGGAGAAGAGAATAATCTCTGGGAAGTAGACACAGAGAGAGAGATTTGAGAGGGAGAGAGGACGGGGTGGGAAAAGGGAGTAATTCAGATATGGGAGGAGATAGGTAAGAAGTACAGTGGGTCAGGAATTTGAAAGTGGATGTGTAGCAGTGGGGGAGGGGGAACTGAGAGAAGCCACTAGAAAGTCCCAGATGTCAGGGACCCAAGAGGTTCTCAGGACCCAACATGGAGGGCTTTAGCCAAAATATGCAACAAAGGTGAGATAAAAATTGTAGGGAACATAGCCAGTGGATAGGCCCAGCCCCTAGTTGAGGAATGGGGCCACCCACACACCTCAAAAGTATCAATCCAGAATTCCTCCTATCAAAAGAAAATTCAGGGACAAAGAGTGGAGTTGCACTCAGTGATAAGCAGATACTAGTCCAAAAATCTCAGAATACCCACGAAACAATTCACAGTGCTTATGAATCTCAAAAAGAAAAAAGGCCAGAATGTGGATGCCTCAGTCCTTCTTAGAAGGGAGACCAAAAGACTTATGGGGGGGAAATAAAGGGACAAATAAAGGAGCAGAATTTGAAGAAAAGATCATACAGAGACTGCCTCACCTGGGGATCCATCCTGTATGCAGCCACTAAACCCATGTATTATTGCTAATGCCAAGAAGGGCTTATTGGCCGGAGTCTGAAATGGATGCCTCCTCATAGGTTTTGCCAGAGCCATACTGATACAGAAGAGAATTCTTGCAGCTAACCACTGGACTGAATATGGGGACCCCAATGAAGGAGCTAGAGAAATGACAGAAGAAGCTGAAAAACTCTGCAACCCTATGTAAAGAACAACAATATCAACCAGCCAAACCCTCCAGAACGCCAGGGACTGGAACACCAACTAAGGAGCACATATGGAGAATTCCATGTCTCCAGTTGCATATTTAGCAGAGGATAGCATTCTCTGGCATCAATGGGAGAAGACGCCTTCGGTCCAGCCAAGGCCTGTTTTCCCAGTGCAGGGGAATGCCAACATGCTGAGGTGGGAGAGGTGAGTGGGAAAAGGAGGACCTTCATGGAAGCAAGTGGAGGGGCAAAGGGGTTGTTAGTGGGAAAGGGGTTAACATTTGAAATGTAAATGCAGAGAATACGCAAAAGAAAAAAAAGTGGAGTAGAAACTGAAGGAAAGGCTATTCAGAGACTACCCCACCTAGGGATCCATCCCATCTGTTGACACTAAACCCACTTACTGACAGGAGCTTGGGATAGCTGTCCTCTGAGAAGCTCTGCCAGAGCAGGACCAATAGAGGTGTGCATATACACAGCCACACATTGGACTGAGCATAAAGACCCCAATAGGGAAGTTAGGATAAAGACTGTAAGAGCTGAAGTGGTTTACAACCTCATAGGCAAAACAACAATATCACCACCACCCCCCTAAATCTCTCCCATGGACTGAACCAACAACCAAAGAGTACAGAGGGAGTACCCATGGCTCTAGCTGGATACGTTGCTAAGGATTGCCTTATCTTGCATCACATCATTGGGAGTGGAGCCTGTGGAAGGTTGATGGCTCAGGGTAGAGGAACACTGGCCTTTGATGCGGGAGTGGGTCAGTGGGTCTGGAGAATCCTCATAGAGGCAGAGGGGAGGGAGGTGGTGATATTGGGCTTGTGGAAGTGAAACTGGGAAGTGCTTCAACATTTGATATGTAAATAAATAAAATAACCAGTTTAAAATAAAAAATTTTAACCTTCTTAGATTAAGTGTTGCTTTGTTGGAGATGATGTATTACTGGAATTAGGCTTGAGATTTCCAAAGTTTATGGTACATTCCCCACCCCAGTAAATAGTATACACCCAGAAGCTGTCAGTAAGCCTGAGATAAATGTCCCCTATTCTTTTAGTTGCCTTGGTCTTAGTGTTCATTTACAGTAATAGAAGAGCAAGTGGAACAGGTCAAGAAGGTGAGAGAAGATGAGAGACTGAGTAAGTTAGATGAAGACAACAAGCACATTTCACTCTGGGCAGGATGAAATAAAAAAGTATCATGTGCTGTTTGCTCTTTTCCTTATGGTGAGGAAGAGGGAAGTGCTCTGAACTTTTATAGAAGCTGCAAGTTAGAGAGGGTAAAGATAGAAGAAAAAGATATTACTGACAAACTGTACCCCTAGTGTTAGAAGATTCTAGAAACCCATGTTTTCTAGAATTGGGAAATAGATAGGGGATCATATAAGGGCTTCTCCAGATGAGGCCCAAGGAAGATGCAGGACCCGTTGTTGAATTGAACAGTGGCATTGCCTCTCCCCTTCGGATGCTAAGCTTTCTAGCAGATATTTTACACAACTGAAGGAAACTGAGTCCCACAGAGCACACTTCACATGCAGTTCAAACCTTAACTCTCCCGAAGCTCTCTCTCCCTGAAAACACTCTTCCTGGGCTGAAATGTTACAGTGCATTCTCTCTCGAGTGTTTTCCTCTGTGGTATTAAATAGCCTCAGCTATCCACCTGAAATCTTTTGAAATTAACTTCCCCACATAGTTTAAACAATTGCAAGAGTAGTGTTGTGTTCTAGGACCGTGTCTGGAGACAGTGAGCTACAGAAAATAAGCCCTTCAGAGCCTCCATATATCCTGTGATTCAGACACTAAAAAAAAAAAAAAAAAAAAAAAAAAAAAAAAAGATTCACAGATACCCCCTATCTCTCTTGTTTAAGATGTTGGCTTTTATTATTTTATTGTTAGCAACCTAGAAATGCGAAAGAGAAAAAGAAAACTATGCCATTCTGAAAGTAAGTGACCTAATTTTAGTCCCAGATGAAAGAGAAAGAGGAATCAGAAGAGAACAAGTCAATCTGTGGGAAGGGCAGGCATTTATGATTCGAAGTAATGTAAGTTAGCAAAATTCCTCATGTCTGAAGATAAAGGGCACACTGGAGGGAAGTTCTGAGAAGAGAGACCCTGAGCTCACTGTGCCTGCATCCAATGACTGGCCTAAACAGGCCTTGGAGATGCCAGTGAAGGTATTTTGAGTACCTGAATTCCAAGCACAATTGTCATCTTGGTGTCTCTCCATAAGAATCACTGCCTCAAGCCCTAGGTGCCAGGTCTCAGCATCCTCAACCTGAAGTTAGGTGGAATAGGGAGAGGACATCATTTAACCCTATGGCACTCTGAAGCTACAGAAACAAGGAGCACAGAAAGCAAGCACAGAGTTAGGAGAGGAAAGCAATCCCCTATGTTAATAAACAAAGTAGACACATGGAAGAGGTTCTCTGTAAGATGATAAAAGGAATTTTCTTTATTGATGTGGCTGAAATATGAAACAGTTTTGGAAAGAATGAACTCCTTTGAATTTATCTGTGGCTCTTTAGCAAGAAGGAGCAGAAGAGCAGTTCTGCAAGCGGAAGGCAAATACTGTACTGTTTGGCAGGCTAGGCGGAACATTGTTTTAGAATTATGAGGACCGGATTAATTAAGGACTTGCACAGTGTATATTAGAGAGAGGTTGCTCAATCAGCATCGAGAAACAAATAACTACATTTCCGATAAGAATTGTCACCGTTCAGGTTTTTCCAATAGGGCCCGGGTATATTTCTCAAAAATGAGGACCAGAGAAGCAACATGATGCACTTTAGTGTCCAAGGAATGAAAAACTAAATGTGTTAGTATTTCAGTTTTTTTTTTTTGGAATTTTAAGAGAATGTATAAAAACCTTGCTATCATGGACGGTGGTTTTAAGCACATAATTTCATGTTTAGTTGCTCTCGAGTTCTAAATCCCCTCAAAATCCTTGGACACTTGTTTAGCATTTCTATTAAATTCTTGCACAACTTTGAGCTTTTGATTTGCTTGTGTTACTGGGAGGTTTTTTACACTGGCTTCATAAAGGGATGCCTACTTAGGTCAGGGGTCTAGCTATGGACCCTTGCAACACTGTTTCTCCTCTTCTTGGTAAGCAGCCCAATAGACAAAAGCATTATTATTCCCAGCTTAAAGAAGAAGCCTGCATTTGAAAGATCACCACAGGCATAAACTTTGGAGACATCTTGCTTATCTTTAAATCCTGGTCTTCTACTTACCTGCTGTGTCCTTTTGAGCAAGTGGGTTGATCTATTTGTGACTCAGATTCTTCTGCAAAATAAAATAATATTTGACCATTTTGCATGTGGATATAATAAAGCTGCTATGTTGTACCCAAAGAAAGTTTTCTATAAATATTAGTCATCTGCATTATATTAGAGGGGTTAAACATCTTTCTTTTATATATCAGCATCATCTGGAAAAGGTATGGCAAACTCTCTTGAGAGCCAAAGGTCTCCTGATTTCCATCATTAGTTGTGTGCGTTTAAATCAGGTTGGATTGTTTTATGAATTGAATTGAAGGATGTGTACTATACTGTCTTTAAGACTAAACTATCCTAATCTAGAAAGAAACTGAAAATTTATTTCAGAAATTGAAAGCTGTCAAATTATGACATGCATTGGGTTGTTCCTGTAATTGAAGATGTAAGATAGGTATCTATGATTCTCAAATTAAAGATAATGCTACCCATAAAAACGTTCAATATGTCTTCCATATGATGAGAATGGCAAGAAAATATTCTTCCTCACAAATGTAGTGAATAGTTTACAAGTGAAATAAATATTATTTGCCACTCATTAATATCTTTTTCGTAAGCTGCTCATGGTCGAAGGAAATTCTTAGAGTTTGAAAGAAATATCAATTAGGCATGGGGGTAGACCAAGTGAGAGGACAATCAGGGAGGGAGAAAGAAGAATGGAGGAAAAGACTCTTCTTTCTGTATGAACAGCTGAAATTGAAAGGGCCATTTAGGACAGTAGACTAACTCAGGCCTGCCTCTAAAGGAAGATACTTTAAAAGCACACTATTATCACTGATATTTGGGGTGAAAACAGTCTTGTTTGTCTAATTTGTTTAGAATTTTTAGGCACATGTACACGCAGATGGAGGCCCTGTTCTCTCCGGAAACTGCCCCTTCATGACATTCTCTCAATTTCAGTGTTTTCTCAAGTTCTCAAGGCAGTGAATGATATGAATGATGCTCCAGTGACATGTACAGGGAGAGTTGTACAGTAAGCAGGGAATGTCGCTCTGCGTTGAAAGTAAGAAAAAGGTGACTATTAAGGTCTCATTAGGTATACCAGAGCATAGGTGAAGGAGAAGAGATGGGATGTAAAGGGCAGAGTTGAAAGTTAGCCCGGAGATGCATGTGACCAGAGGAAATGTAATACTGCAAGTTGTTCCCATGAGAGCCCACACTGCATTTCCCACCTGCTGCACTGAAAGTCACCTTGCCACTGTCCTCTGTTACCACTGCTATCTTTTAGTTTTACCTGATTGTTCTGAACTACTGAAAGGAAGGATCAGTCTAAACAAGAAATCTTTATTGTGGATGGTGTAATATATGGTGTAATATAAGGATAGGAAACACAGGCAAATATTCTCCATTAACCTCGCTGAACCTTTGAGGCCCATGGATGTAACCTGAAAAGGGATAAGTAGACCAATCACAGCCATTTATCCAGACCAATCATGACTATTCTTTTAGAAACAATAGCAGCCTTGCCTTTTAGCACCAATCAGAAACGTCAAGGCTTGCAATTTGAACCAATCATGGCCTTGCTCATTATCACAAGGAACAGTATTAACCCCAACAGATGTACCCTGTACCCCCACTCTGTTAGGCCAAGGAATAGATGGTTCATCTAGGCTTTCGGCTGCCAAATCACTCAGGTTGTGCCTTTAGGACATGAAGAAATCAGCTTCAGTTTTAACATAGTTGTCTCATGACATTGATATGGTATTTCAAGGTGACTGGTGCAGATAAAGATGGTCCTGATGAGTGTTGTTTTAACAACCCTTTTGATCAAAGTAGTCTGTTCATGAGGAAGAACCCCCTAACTGCTAACCAATACATCAAACTGTACCATCCATTCCCAACATCTATGGTTGTTTATTGTAAAATGAACACCAGAATGGTTGTTTGCAATGTAAACTTACAAAATGTATCCAAATACCAAATGTAATAATTTTAATATGTTTGAAAAATAACCTAGAACTGTTCAGTGTCTACCCACCATGCAGAGAAAGGTGTTCCCTATTTATATGCCTTCTTATTCCTGGCTTTGCTGTCCAATACCAAAATGGTATTTTTGCACCAAAGCAGTGGGTTTTTATTTTCCTTTTTGGATAATGGGATAAAAAAAAATACCATGTTTAGGCTGAGCTCAACTTTGTTGACTGCTTCAAAGTTGAATGGCTCTCTTCTACTGTATTCTCTTTATTTGTTGAATATATTTTATTTAAATTTCAAATATTATCCCCATTTTGGCTTCCCCTCTACACCTGCTATCCCATCATCCCTCCCTCTGCTTCTATGAGGTGTTCACCCACATATACCCTCCCACCTCCCTGCTCTGACATTCCTCACATTGGCGCATCAAGTCTCAGCAGGACCAAGGGCTTCTCCTGCCATTGGTACACAACAAGGCCATCCTCTGATACATGTGCTGCTGGAGCCTTGGGTCTGTCCATATGTACACTTTTGATACTGCTTTAATCCCTGGGAATTCTGGTTGGTTGGTATTGTTATTCTTATGTGGTTGCAACCATCATGGTATCACTGGCCTCCATCTTTGCTGCCACTATTCATTTCCATTACCCATCATTGCTTTTTTCTAATATCTTCAGGAAGTAATCTTTCTAAAAGTCCCTACATTGACCTATAATATTCCTTAAGAACCTAAAAAAGAAATGCCAGATGTTATTTGAGGAAGTAAGTAGCAGGTAAGCTCATACACTCTAGTTCACTAAAGGAACAAATCTTCAAACTATGTCTGCCAAAAAGCCTGTGAGTGTATTTTTTAGATGTCAATTTTCTTTAGGGTTCAGAGCCCAGAGAATCAAATGGCCTCCCTTTTCCTTCCTGTGCTCTCTATATGCCTGCACCTAAGACCTGGTTTTATTGTAATCACAAAACTTATGGATGTGTTCGATTTTTACTAGCCTAGCTTAGAAATTGTGCAATCTATGATTCCAATTTTATTAAATGGAAGCATGAAAATATTGCATTAATAAAGGGGTGGGTCTATTAGATTGAAGGCTGGGTACCTAGGACTGTTGATGTGGTTCTGACCTTGAATGTTTACTGGAGTGATTATAGGCTCCTGTTTTCAATATCTGATGTGGGAGGTCTAGGAAACACCCAAGAGTTTACATGTCTCACACATTTTATATGTTGCTACTAGGGTCATAGAAGCAAATTCAGAGTATTAAAACTCTTCAACATCTCGAAAATATCTTCAGTGATTCACACTACCCAGAAAGAAATGAGACATTGACATAAAAGGTGTGACCTAAGGAAACATTCATTCTTGTTTTTTTCAGTTTTGTTTTGTTTTGTTTTGTTTTTTAAAAGCTCTGCTTCTGTATAGCTGATGGTATTCACTAAAGAAAAAGATAGGTTAACCTCAATACTCAGCACCCATAAATGTAATATGAGGGCTTAAGAATGTGCCCTACATCATTCAAAACCACAAGGTTAAAGATAGACATCCATAATACAAGAGGCAGGAAGCAGCTTAGGGATAACACAGATGCTCTGGTTTTGATAGAACTTCAAGGTGACTTTATGTGAATAAAGCAAAAGGAAGGATAAAGAGACCAAACATTGAAATATGACAATTTTGGAGCAAAACCCAGTATCTTCTCATTACCCAAGTGGGTTGATTTTATTATATGCATATTAACATCTCTGATAAGTAATTGCTTTATCTTTGAGAAATGAATAGTTTTGATGTCCTCATAAATTTAAATGACTATTTCAGACACTGAGCATATTGAGTAAAGTTATAGAGTAAAATATTAAATACTTCTATGCATTATGGTAAGATGGTGAGGGAATTAATTAGGGAATATTCAGAATTTTGGATCTCCATTTCATTTTTGATAGACGTTTGTGTATAGGTAGAATTTGATGATGATTGTTTTAGTGTACTGAACTTTAGTCACAAGATTAAGTGACAGGCTGCAAAGAATCTGCAGCCCCAAGCACTCTGATATTAGAAATCAAGAGACAATAAAAGTGAACTGGACCAAAAAATTGCCAGTAGGAATATGTCCCAAATGCCTTGCAGAGTTTAGGAAAATCCATAATCCATAATGAAGGATTTAGTCTTAGATTCAAAAACGTGTCATGTAAAATAAAGCAACATGAAAACCAATAGCACTAAAAATTATAACAGCAATAAATATTTATTGAATCCTTTCTGAGTTTTCTGTGCAAAACCACACAGATTTAAAATATACACACATATTCATCTATTTTAGCTTGTGTAAGTCTACATATATACATAATTACCTAAAGGTATATGTAGCCAATCCAATACATTAACTCATATTGTAATTTAAAAGTAAAAATGTATATTTAAGATTTTTAAAAACAATTCAAAAACACATCCAAATTGATTGTTGTTCCATACTTCTATAATTTCAGCACCCAGAAGACTTAGGAAGCAGTGATGCTGAGGATATTCTGGACTACAGGAAGACACTTCCTTCTAATAGATAGAAGAGGGACTCGCTGGCTTTGCTTTGCTATAATATCACCCTGTGGTGGTTAATATTGGACCTTCAAATATAAGGCATATTAAGTAAGCCATACACTTTCTGTTTTTAATTAGCATTTGGAAGATTGAGGGTTTCTTATTTCCCTACCTAGTAATTAATCTCTTCTATGCATATGTTTATTACTTACATATATGCACGAATATTATATAAATGTAAATTATACTTCAAGTATTTACATGTATTTAACTTGTCAGTAAATAAAATGTTTATATACATAGTAATCTGTAGTGTGATTCCTCATGCACAAGTTTACATGGGTATGCACATTGCATTTATACACTCACACACGTACTTGTGTTCTCTACTGCTTATGCAGAGTCTTGACTAAAGAATGATCAATCACTGAGATGTAAACAGTACTTTATTTGTCCAATCAGGTTTATCTCATGGATACTACTTTGACTTGCTTCTAAATCATCTGGTAGAGATACTCAGATGTGACTGACCCAGGCACAAGAAAATGGTTATTAAATTCTTTTTTTGATAGGGAATAAATTTAATGTTAGGTCCTTTAAGGTTATATAAGCTTTTATAACATTGTCTTATAAACCATGAACACAGGTTATTTTTCTGTTTCTTTGATTCTTAACATTACTGAAAGAAGCATTGTCATTTTTTAGGTACTTCACTTATTTATATTTTAAGTGTTATCTCCTTTCCAAATTTGCCCCCAGAAACTACTTATTCCATCCCCCCCTACACCTACTTCTATGAGAGTGCTCCTCTAGCCACCCACCCTGGCCTCCACACCTTGGTATTTCCCTACACTGGCTCATCAAACATTCACAGGACAAAGGACTTCTCCTCTCATTGATGCCCAACAAGGCCATCCTCTGCTACATATGCACCTAGAGCCATGGCACCCCATGTGTACACTTTGGTTGGTGGTTTAGTCCCTGAGAGCTCTGGGGATTCTGGTTGTTGCTAATGTTGTACTTAAGGGTTACAGTCCTATGTTTGGCTGCTAGCATCTGCCTTTGTGTTAGTCAAACTCTGGCAGAGCCTCTCAGGAGACATCCATACTAGGCTGCTGTAAACAAGCACTTCCTCCCATTTGCAATAGTGTCTGGCTTTGGTGTTTGTATATAAAATGGATCCCCAGGTGGAGAAGACTCTGCATGGACTTTCCTTCAGTCTCTGCTCCACATATTTTCTCAATATTTCCTCCTGTGAGTATTTTGTTTCCTTTTCTGAAAGGGGCTGAAGCATCTTCCTTTTTCTTGAGCTTTATGTGTTCTATGAATCATATATTGAATATTCTAAGCTTTTGGGCAAATATCCACTTGTCATTGGGTGAATACCATGTGTGTTGTGACTGGGTTACCTGACTCAGGATGATAGCTTTAAGTTCCACCCATTTGCCTAGGAATTTCATAAACTCATTTTTATTGACTGAGTAATACTCTATTGTGTAAATGTACCACATTTTCTATATCCATTTCTTTGTTTAGGACATCAGGGTTCTTTTCAGCTTCTGGCTATTATAAATAAGCCTACTATGAACATGGTGGAGTATGTGTTCTTGTTATATGTTAGAGTATCTTTTGGGTATAGGCCTAGGAGTGGTATTGCTGGGTCCTCAGGTAGTATGATGTTCAATTTCCTGAGGAACTGAGACAGATTTCCAGAGTGGTTGTATCAGTTTTCAATCACAACAAAATGGAGGAGTGTTCCTTGTTCTCCACATCATCCCCAGCATCTGCTGTCATCTGAGATTTTGATATTAGCCATTTTGACTGGTGTGAAGTAGAAATCTCAAGGTTGTTTTGATTTGTATTTACTTGATGACTAAAGATGTTAAACATTTCTTTAGGTGCTTCTTGGCCATTCAGTATTCCTCAGATGAGAATTCATTGTCTAGCTCCGTACTCCATTTTTAATACTGTTGTTTGGTTCTCTAGAGTTTAGCTTTTGAGTTCTTTGTATATATGGAATATTAGCCTTCTATCAGATGTAGGATTGGTAAAGATCTTTTGTTTTTCAATCTGTTGGCTGTGCATTTGCCCTATTGACAGTGTCATTTGCCTCCAGAAACTTTGCAAGTTTTATGAGGTCTCGTTTGTAGATTGGTCAATTGTTGATCTTAGAGAATAAGCCATTGGTGTTCACTTTAGAAAAATTTCCCTGTTCCCATGTGTTCGGGGTTCTTCCCCATTATCTGTTCTATTAGTTTCAGTGTAACTGGTTTTATATAGCTTTATATGGTTTTATATCCACTTGGGTTTAATTTTTGTACAAAAACATAAGAGCGAATTTCAAATACTATTTAACAGCTGTCCTTGCTTTCCATTCAAGAAGAGACATTATTAGGAATCCTGTTTTTACTACCATTTCTAGTTGTGATTTATTATTGTTCTGCCTAACCTACCTTATAGGTTATTTTGAATCTAGCAAGAGAGGGTAGGTGTGCTACTCAGGAATAAATAGGGTTGAGCCTCACATATTTCATGACTTTTGAGGTTTGAGTGAAAGGCATTGGACATTTTAGTTGTAGTTAGGGTGCAGTCAAAGGGGAATAAGAAAAAAATTTATGACCAATCCATTTTGCATTTTCTAGCAGAATAGGTAGCAAGTATTATATTGCATTTTTTTAAACAGAAAATAAATGGAATAAACCAATCACACACACACACACATGCTCAAACACACACACACACACATTGAGTGGTGAAGAAAGTACCATACAATGTAGGTCTGGTGTTGAGATCTTAATAGCCCTCTTTTTTTGGTTTCATTTTTATTCAAACAACTTTATCTTAAAAAACAAAGATAAATGTACAGATTTTTAAAGAATTTTTGCATAAAACTATATGAATATATTTTTGTCAGTACTTGTTTTTTTAAAGGTTTGATAGTGTGTATTGAAATCTTACTAGTTACCATGAGCATAAAATACATGTAAAACAAAATATAACATAGAAATTGTCAAAGTTTTCTTGGTGTGTAAAGATTAAACAAAATGGTTTTTAAATAGCAAGAATTGCCACAAGGCTACATTCTTAGCTCTTGAATTATTACTGATGTAATGTCTAGGTGTACCACACTCTGAGAGGGTGTTATATACATTTTTTTCCTAAGAAAGACTGAGGCCTTTTGGCCTATCTTTTTGTTTTTTTGTTTGTTTGCTTTTGTTTTTGTTTTTGTTTCATTTTTTATTTTTCTTTTTGTTTTTGCTTCATATGGTCTGTGAGTTGTTTCTTGAGTATTCAGAGTTTTCTGGGGCTAGTATCCAATTATCAGTGAGAGCATATATGTCTGTTCTTTTGTGACTAGGTTACCTCATTCAGAATGATATTCTCTAGTTCCATCCATTTGCCTGAAATTTTGCAAAGTCATTTTTTCTAATAGCTGAGTAGTACTCCATTATGTAAATGTACCACAATTTCTGTATCCATTCATCTATTCAAAGATATCTGGGTCCTGTCCAGCCTCTGGCTATTATAAATAAGGCTGCTATAACCATGGTAGAGTATGTGTCCTTATTTTATGTTGGAGCATCTTTTGGAGTATATGCCCAGAATGGAAAAACTGGGTCAACACTGTAAAAATGGCCATCTCATCAAAAGCAATCTACAGATTCAATGCAATCCCCATCAAAATTCTAACTCAATTCTTCATAGAGGTGGAAAGAACAATGTGCAAATTCATCTGAAATACAAAAAACCTAAAATAGTGAAATCTATTCTTAACAAAAAAAAAAAAAAAACCAAAACAAAACAACAAAGAAACAAACAAACAAACAAAAAAAAAAAAAAAAAAGCAAAAAAACTTCTGCGGGAATCACCATTCCTGACTTCAAGCTATATTACAAGGCAATTGTGTTAAAAACCACATGGTATTGGTCCAGGAATGGGCAGGTTGGTTAATGGAACAGAATAGAAGATCCAGAAATGAACTCTCACACATATATATGGTCACTTGATTCCACCTCACACCAGTCAGAATGGCTAAGATTAAAAACTCAGATGACAACAGATCCTGGCGAGGATGCAGAGAAAGAGGAACACTTCTCCATTATTGGTGGGGTTGTAGGCTGGTACAACCACTCTGTACATTAATCTGGTGATTCCTTAGAAAATTGGACATAGTCCTACCTGAAGCCCCCTTCTTCTTGAATGCAGTGTAATTCCCACAGTTTCTGATCATGGTTTGATGTTCTCCTATTGATAGTTTCTTTTGATACAAACCCATGCCATGCTTGATTTCCAAGTTATGATTTCTATAATACAAATGATGTACATGGGTAATAATTTCCCACTCAACTTTTGAAAGATGTATCTCATAAGGCAATAAATTCAATTCTATACTCTCAACTCAGGCCCAGCTTTTTGTTGACTACTCCCTGATAAGACTATATTTAAAAGCAATTAGCTGACTCCTGGTTTTCCTCCTTTGATATATGGCAATAGTAAATTCCGTCCAACCACAGAAGTGCAAAGAAGAATTGCAGAGCTGAAATGGATGAAACACTTTTGTGTTAAAAATCTTTAATATCTTCAGAACTTCAAAACTTTCACAGAAACATTGTCTCATTCTGGGTACTAAAAGTCATGTCACAATAGTCACAATGCCTCTAATGTGTACAGGAAAGAGCATTTCAGAGAATCAGATAATACACTCCTGCTCAAGAATAAGAAGGCAGAAACAGCCACAATAGGTTCCTGGGATGTTTTTCCCCTGACATTTCATTACTCTTTTGGGTTTTCTGTTTTTCAGGCTCTGTGCCTCCTTGCTGAGTGTCATGTAGACTTTGGTCCATGGCACTTAGGAGAGAAATGAAAATTTACTCTTTGCCCATGTGGATTTCGTGCAGTCACTCTGGGCATTCAAATGCCTGTCCTAAACTTATTTTCCACAATCATTTCCCAATGTACTGTGTGAATTACCAGTGTGTGTCCTGTAGAAATATTCTTGTTAGCATTCTGTCCACATTGCTATTGACTGTTGCTTATGGCAATGTTCCCTTTGTCTGGAATAATTATAATATTCCAACTGATTACAATGAAAGTTTATATAACTTCTCCTATGAACTCTTCCTAAGTGTATTCATCCAGAAATATTATATAAAACTTATGGTCTTTGAAATTTACTAGGAGATGCCAAATTTTTCTATAGTACATTCTTCTTTAATGTACTTTTTATTACAAGAAGATAAAATTTTAAGTTACAATACTGTCTTAATTTGTGTTTACTGAATGTGTGTGGCATGACCAATGCAACTCTTATGAGGAAAACATTTAATTAGGGCTTCTTTACAAGTTCAAGGTTCAGTTCATTATCATTAAGGTGGGAGCATGGCAGCATCCAGGCAGGCATGGTGCAGAAGGAGCTGAGAATTCTACATCTTCATCTGAAGGCAGACAGGAGAAAATTTGCTTCCAGGAAGCTAGAGCAAGGGTATTAAATTAAAGCATGCACTCACAGGGACACAACTACTACAACAATGCCACACATCCTAATAGTGCCACTTTTATCACAAATACATAAACAGCACCACTATTAACTTCTTAACCAACTTTTTCTTTGTATGACTAGAGTTCTCTAAAATTGTTCTTGTAGAAAAGGAGTATATTTTCTAGATATTATTAGTTGACTATTCCAAAATGTACAAGAAAAAATTTAATTTCATCTAATCATCTTGATAATGTTCTTCCTGCCTGAACTACTATTGCACTCTTGACCTTGTGAGAGGCTTAAAATAAAATCTTAGTCAGCATGGCATATGATGGCCAACATGGTATGAAGGTGAAACAGTCCCTATGAAGATGCTATATAGAAATGTTGATCACTGGCAGAGAGGGAATGTCTTCTCTATTAGTAGGTTGAGTACCCATATACCATTGTTGCATTTCAATCTTGCTGTTCCAGAAAAAAATAATATGAATCACTAAGCACCAAATAGATGGCTCTCTATTAGGCAGTATGGTTATTGCTTAATATATGCACATATTTGCACTGTAGGGGTTATGAAATTGTGTCTTGTAGGTCTCTAATAAGAGAGCTACTTGCTTAACTAAAGACAACACTGGTCTCTTATTTTTACAGAAGTCAGTATTTCAAAGGACAACACATTTTCTTGACCAATTAATGAGTCTGACAGTATACAAATGTTAGTCCAAGACTAGACCCAGATTTATCAGCTGATGGCTGCTTTGACATCAAGGTTCCTTGAGAGTGGCCTTGGTACTCTTCTTATCCAGCAGGGTGGTATAAAAATTTCCCTATGACCCTCCCTGCCCTTTCACATTCCCCAGCATGAGCTCTCCTTTCTAGCCTTTCCAGCTCTGGAATTTTCAACAAAGTTCTTCCCTTATTACATTTTATGGCATTTATTTTATTCATAGGATCTTCATGTCAGAAGAACTACATTAATATAAATTATTTTTAATGACCTTGTGAATAACATGCCAGTTTCTTTTTATTTATATACGAGAAATAAACATACCAAAAATTTTCTGAGGCATCACAATCTGCAGAATGGTGGGTGTCTGGATATAACTTATGCCAAGATAAGTCCGAACCTTGACTCCTCAAAGCAAAACTAAAGGTAACTAATCCTCAAAATATGCATATCAAAATCTCATTTAAAGATAAGGTAGACTGGATACAAATGAAGAGAATATGTATGAATTAGATGGCAGGTAAGAGAAAGATTACAAAGAGTGACAGACTAAGTGTCCGATTGCAGTTTAACATGCAGTTTGTGGGAGCTAGAAAAAAGTTTCCAGAGGAGGGGCAAATAAAACTTCCAAGCATGCCTGAAAATTTTCAGATGGATTCTTAATAGTCTTAACTTAGAGAATGCAAACTCAGATAAATCATTTTGTTCAGAATGAAATGTCAGTCTTTCTTTTTGTAAGTAAATTCTTTACCAGCATGCTTAATGTCATCAATAATTTCAAATCAAATTTGAAGTTCAATAAAGGTCTTATTTTCTCTTAAATGTATTCTTTTTTCCAATTTTATTGGATATTCTCTGTGTTTACATTTCAAATGTTATATCCTCCCCACAAGTCCTCTCCGTCCTCCCTGTCAACTTGCTTCCATGAAGGTGCTCCCACTCCCAAATACTCTCCCTACCTCAGTGCCTTGGCTGTTGATGGTATTGTTCTACCCATGAGGGTGCAAAGCCTTCAGCTCTTTCAGTCCTTTCTCTAGCTTTTCATTGGGGTCCCCATGTTCAGTCTAAAGTTTAGCTCTAAGCATCCTCATCTATATCTATATGACACTGCAAGAGCCTCTGAGGAGACATTCATGTCTGGTTCCTGCCAGTAAACACTTCTTGGCATCAGCAATAGTGCTTGGGTTTAGTGGCTTAAATACCTTCTGAAGTTTGCTTTCACTACATTCCATAATATGTTTTGTGATTTCTTCTAAAGTCTCCTTTGCTATCTTTGCTATGAAGGTATGTGTAGGTGTATAAGAAAACTATGGGACTGGACTGTCTTTTTTTGTCCAACACATTTGTACTTCTGGCTTTATAGCATCTGACTAAATCTGTCAAAGAAAACTCTATCCCTTAAAGGCAAAGCATGTCAGCAAAGTATGTCAGCTATCCTTAACCACATTCCCATCTGACATGTCTTTTGATAACCAATTACACTGTCACTTTAAGAACATGCAAAAGTCTTTTTGTTGGATTAAAAAAAATTGTCATAACAACTTGTAGAGTCCACCTCCAGTAGAAAGACAGGGCATCAAGTTGAGTGATGGGGTTGCCACCCCATGGTCAAAATTCTGACCCAGAATTGTTCTTGTCTAAAAAAACCTGATGGACAAAAGTGGATAAGAGCCTGAGAAAAAGGAGGTCCAGTGACAGGCCCAAATTATAATCCATCTCAAGGAGAAGCAGACATGTACACTCAACTAATGGACTGAAGTTGGGAACTCCTGTGGTTGAATGAGGGAAAGGCAGGAAGAAGTTGAAGAGAAGGAAGACCCCATAGGAAGACAAGCAGTCTCAACAAACTTCCAACCCTGAGATCTCTCAAACAATGAGCCACCAACCAGGCAGCATACACTAGCTAGTCCAAGATCCTTGACACATACATAAGTGAGGACTCCCTAGTCTGGCCTCAGGGAGAAAAGATACACCCAACCCTCAAGAGACTTTAGGCCCCAGGTAGTTCGAGGCCTGGGTGGGTGGGTGGGGATGGAAGGGGGTGGAGACATTTTCTTATAGATGGGGGAAGGAAAAAAGGAATGAGGAACCGTGGGAAGGAAGACCAGGAGGAGTTTAGAGACTAGACTATAAAAAAATAAAACTAAATTTTAAAAATGTTGAAACAAAGTGAATTCACTCAGAAAACATAAACTGTGTGTTTATGTGCATCTGTGTGAATGTGCATGTGTGTGTGTACAAACTCAAAGCCTTATGTATGTTAAATATATACTATACTATCAACATGTAAACTAGTTCTAATACTTTCTTTTTTTTTTCCAAAATGTCTTTATTTGTCTTCATATTAAAAAAACTATATTTACATTTTCATGGGATTCTAGGTTAATAGTTGTTTTAAATTTATTTTCCTTTAACAGATTTAAGATTCCATTTTTCTTTTAGTTTCCTTTTTATTTTTTTTTTCATTTTTTTAACATCTTTATTTTACAAAACAAAGATAAATGTACAGATTTCAAGCATTTTTTGCATAAAATTATACAATACATTTTTGTAAGTACTTTTTTCAGATTTTAAAATAATTTTTACATACATCTATATGGATAGTCAGTACTTGATCTTTTTAAAGATTTGACTGTATGCATCAAAAACCCAATAGTTACAATGAGCACAAAGTATATACAAAACAAAATGTAACATGAAAATAGTCAAAGTTTTCTTGTTGTGTAAAGATTTTTTTGTTTTGTTTTGTTTAATATATTTCTTGGACTTCCTACAGTCTGTGAGTTGTTTCTGGGGCAGTGCGAGCCTCTGGGGGTTAGCATTCCACTATCAGTGACTGCATATTATGTCTGTTCAATTGTGACTAGGTTGTCTCACTCAGAATGATATTCTCTAGATGCAGCCATTTTCTTAAGAATTTGGTCAAGTCATTGTTTCTGGTGGCTGAGTAGTATTCCATTGTGTAAATGTACCACAATTTTTGTATCCATTCATTTTCTGAAGGGCATCTGGGTTCTTTTCAGCTTCTGGCTATTATAAATAGAGCTGCTATGAACATTGTGGTGCATATATCTTTGTTGTGTACTAAGGTGTCTCTGGGGTATATGCCCAGAAGTGGAATAGCTGGGTCTTTAGGTAGTATTATGACCAATTTTCTGAGGTATCGCCAGACTGATTTCCAGAGTGGTTGTATTAGTTTGCAACCCCACCAACAGTGGAGAAGTGTTGCTCTTTCTCCGCAACCTCGCCAGCATTTGTTGTCATGTGAGTTTTGGATCTTGGCCAATCTGACTGGTGTGAGGTGGAATCTCAGGGTTGTTTTGATTTGCATTTCCCTGATGGCTAAGGATGTTGAGCACTTCCTCAGATATTTCTCAGCCATTCGATATTCCTCAACTGAGAATGTTTTGTTTAGTTCTGTACCCCATTTTTAATAGGGTTATTTGATTCTCTGGTGTCTAGCTTTTTGAGTTCTTTGTATACATTAGATATTAGACCTCTATCTGATGTGGTGTTGGTAAAGATCTTTTCCCATTCTGTTGGCTGCCGTTTTGTTTTCTTGACAATGTCTTTCGCCTTACAGAAACTTTGCAATCTCATTAAGTCTCATTTGTTAATCTTTGACCTTAGAGCTTGAGCAATTGGTGTTTTGTTCAGAAAATATTCTCCTGTGCCTATTTGTTCTAAAGTTTCCCCTACTTTCTCATCTAATAGTTTCAGTGTATCTGGTTTAATGTGGAGATCTTTGATCCACTTAAACTTGAGCTTTGTACAAGGAGATAAGAAAGGGTCTATTTTCATTCTTTTGCATGCTGAGTGCCAGTTGGACCAGCATGATTTATTGAACAGGCTGTCTTTTTTCCATTGAATGTTTACGGCTCCTATGTCAAAAATCAGGGGACCATATACATGAGGGCTCATTTCTGGATCTTCTATTCTATTCCATTGATCCACATGCCTATTTCTGTACCAGTACCATGCAGTTTTCAGCACAATTGCCTTGTAGTATAGCTTGAGGTCAGGGATAGTGATTCCTGCAGATGAGTTCTTGTTGTTGAGGATGGATTTCGCTATTCTGGGTCTTTTGTTGTTCCATATGAAATTGCACATTGATCTTTCCAATTCCATAAAGAACTGTGATGGAATTTTGATGGGGATTGTGTTGAATCTGTTGATTGCTTTTGGTAGGATGGCCATTTTTAAAATGTTGATCTTTCCAATCCATGAGCAAGGGAGATCTTTCCATTTTCTGAGTTCCTCCTCAATTTCCTTCTTTAGAGGTTTGAAGTTCTTGTCATACAGGTCCTTTACTTGCTTAGTTAGAGTCACACCAAGGTATTTCATAGTTTTTGTGACGATTGTGAAGGGTACCTTTTCCATAATTTCTTTCTAAACATGTTTGTCCTTTGAGTATAGGAAGGTTACTGATTTGTTTGAGTTAATTTTGTATCCAGCCACTTTGCTGAAATTGTTTATCAGCTGTAGGAGTTCTCTGGTGGAATTTTTGGGGTCAATAAGTGCAAGATCATGTCATCTGCAAAGAGTGATGTTTTTATCTCTTCCTTTCCGATTTGTATCCCCTTGATCTCCTTTTGTTGTCTAATTGCTACAGCCAGGACTTCCAGTACTATGTTGAATAGGTAGGGGGAGAGTGGGCAGCCTTGTTGAGTCCCTGATTTTAGTGGGATTGCTTCAAGTTTCCCACCATTAAGTTTGATATTGGCTGTTAGTTTACTGTATATTGCTTTTGTTATGTTTAAGTATGGACTTTGGATTCCAGTTTTTCTATGACATTTAAAATGAAGGGGTGTTGAATTTTGTCAAATGCTTTCTCAGCATCTAGTGAGATGACCATGTGGTTTTGTTCTTTGAGTTTGTTTCTATGGTGGATTACATTGATTTCTTTATATTAAACCATCCCTGCATCCCAGGGATGAAGCCTACTTGGTCATGATGAATGAGCGTTTTGATGTGTTCTTGGATTCGGTTTGCAAGTATTTTGTTGAGTATTTTTGCATCAATGTTCGAGGTTATTGTATCAAAGGTACGAGGGTTATTGTAGCCTCAAAAAATGAATTTGGTAGCATTCCATCTGATTCTATATTTGGAATAGTTTGGAGAGTATTGGTGTTATGTCCGTAATACATGTCTGATAAAATTCTGAACTGAACCCGTCTGGACTTGGGCTATTTTTGGTTGGGAGGCTTTTGATGACTTCCTCTATTTATTTAGGTGTTTTAGGGTTATTTAGATGGTTTACCTGGTCCTGGTTTAACTTTGGGATCTTGTATCTGTCTAGGAATTCGTCCATTTCCTCCAGATTTTCCAATTTTTGGAGTATAAGTTTTTGTAGTAGGATCTCATGATTTCTTGAATTTCCTCAGTTTCAGTTGTTATGTCGCCACTTTCCTTTCTGATTTTGTTCATTTGTATACTCTCTCTTTGCCCTCTAGTTAGTCTGGCTAGGGGTTTATCAATCTTGTTGATTTTCTCAAAGAACCAACTCTTGGTTTTGTTGATTTTTTCAATGGTTCTTTTTGTTTCTATTTTGTCTATTTCAGCCCTAATTTCGATTATTTCTTGCCATCTTCTCTTCTTGGGCATATCTGCTTCCTTTTTTTTTAGGGCTTTTAGCTGTGCTGTCAACTTGCTGATATATGCTCTCTCCAGTTTCTTTTTGGAAGCACTTAGGGCTATGAGTTTTTCTCTCAGTACTGCTTTCATTGCATCCCATAGGTTTGGGTATGTTGTGTTTTCGTTTTCGTTGAATTTTGTAAAATCCTTAATTTCTTTCTTTATTTCTTCTTTGACCTCGCTATCTTTTAACAGAGCATTGTTTTGTTTCCATGTGTATGTGGGCTTTTTGTTGTCTTTGTTGTTGTTAAAGACCAGCCATAGACCATGGTGATTGAGAGGATGCATGGGAGTATTTCAATCTTCTTATATCGATGGAGGCTCGTTCTGTGTCCAATTATGTGGTCAACGTTCGAGAAGGTGCCATGGGGTGGTGAGAAGAAGGTGTATTCTTTTACTTTGGGATAGTATGTTCTGTATATATCTATTAATTCTAGTTGGTTCAAAGTCTCTGCTAGTTTTGCAGTGTCCTTGTTCAGTTTCTGTTCCATGATCTGTCCATTGGTGAGAGTTGGGTATTAAAGTCTCCCACTATTATTGTGTGGGGTGAAATGTATTTTTTGAGCTTTAGTAGGGTTACTTTTATGAATGTGGGTGCTTTTTTATTTGGAGCATATATGTTAAGGATTGAGAGTTCCTCCTGACAGATTTCCCCGGTAATGAGTAAAAAGTGTTTTTTCCGATCTTTTTTGATAACTTTTGGTTGGAAATTTACTTTATTTGATATGAGAATAGCGATTCCAGCTTGCTTCATGGGGCTGTTTGCTTGGAAGTTTTTTTCCCACCCTTTTACTCTGAGATACTGTGTGTCTTTGTTTCTGAGATGAGTTTCCTGTATGCAGCAAAGTGCTGGATTTTGTTTATGTATTCAGTCTGATAGCCTATGTCTCTTTATTGGGGAGTTGAGTCCATTTATGTTAATAGATATCAAGGAATAGTGGTTTCTCTTTCCTGCTATTATTGCTTTTGTAGGTTGAGTTGTGTCTGTGTCTTTTTCTTCTGCTTTTCTTGCTTAGGAGTTTTATTATTTTTTCTAGGATGTAGTTCCCCTCATTTTATTGGGTTTTCCACCTATAATTCTTTTTACTGCTGGGTTTGTGGTCAGATATTTTGTAAATTTAGATTTGTCTTGAAATATCTTCATCTCTCCATTTATGGTGATTGATAGTTTTGTTGGGTATAACAGCTTGGGCTGTCACTTGTGCTCTCTTATGGTGTGCATGATGTCTGTCCAGGCTCTTCTAGCTTTCATAGTCTCTGTTGAGAAATCGGGTATGATTCTGATTGGCCTGCCTTTATATGTTACCTGACCTTTTTCCCTTACTGCTTTTAGTATTCTTTCTTTGCTTTGGGCACTTGGTGTTTTGACTATTGTGTGTCAGGAGGTATTTCTTTTTTGGTCCAACCTATTTGGAGTTCTGAAGGCTTCTTTTATGCTCGTGGTCATCTCATTATTGAGGGTAGGGAAGTTTTCTTCTATGATTTTGTTGAAGATATTTACTGTGCCTCTTAGTTGATACTCTTCTCCCTCTTCTATTCCTATTATCCTTATGTTCAGACTTCTCATTGTGTCCTGGATTTTCTGGACATTTTGGGTTAGGAGCTTTTTGTTTTTTGCATCTTCTCTGGCTGTTTTTTCTATGTTTACAATGTTATCTTCTGCCCCCGAGATTCTCTCTTCGATCTCTTGTAATCTATTGGAAATGCTTGCTTCTGTGACTCCTGATTTCTTTTTTAGGTGTTCTACCTCTAGGGTTATCTCTTTTAGTGATTTCTTTATTGTGTCAATTTCCATTTTAAATTCCCTCTTCTATTCCTTCATCTCTTTGGTTGTTTTTTCCACTTGTTCTTTGAGTTCTTTGAGTGTTTTTCTTGCTTCTTCTTTAAAAGCTTCTGAATCTTTTTGCTTTTCCTCCCGTTCTTTTTTAAGTATCTCTATTAGCATCTTGATATATGATTTTAGGTCTGCATCTTCTTTTTCTGTTGTGTTTGGCATTCCTGTGTTTGCTGTTGTTGGAGAGCTGGGTTCTGGAGTTGCCAGCTTGTCTTGGTTTCCTTGGGATATAATCTTTTGCTTTCCTCTTGCCATTTTGTTGTGAGTGATATGTTCTCGCCTTTCCCTTGTATCTGGTCTGTGTCCCTGGGTCTTCACTGGTCTATGTGGCAGATAGGCTGAGCCCTGTTCTATGCCTCAGAGTTGCTGGGTGGAAACAGAATTTCCAAAGTTCTGTTTCTGGTCCCTGGATCAGGCAGGGCTGGGGGTGCGCTTACAGTGAGTACTCTGCAGAGATCCCTCTGCTCCCTGGCTGCCCAGGTCTCCCACTCACTGGTCTTTAAAGCTTTAATGGCTGCTGATCCGTGTGGTGGATAGGCCGCGCCCTGTTCTGAGCACTGAAGTCGCCTCCGGGTGGAAACAGAAGTTTCATAGTTCTGTTAGTGGTCCCTTGATCAGGCACTAAAGTCACCGCCTGGTGGAAACAGAAGTTCCAGAGTTCTGTTCCTGGTCCCTGGATTAGGCAGGGCTGGGGGTGCGCTTACAGTGCGCACTCCGCAGAGATCTCTCTGCTCCCTGGCTGCCCAGGTCTCCCACTCACCAGTCTTTAAAGCTTTAAACGTTGCTGATCCGTGTGGTGGATGGGCCACGCCCTCGTTCTAATACTTTCAACTTCTTATTTTGGTCACAAGAAACAAAGATTGCTTTTATGAATGTAATATAAGATTTTCTAAATTTCTGTTACTCTTAGAGTCTATAGACATGCATATTCAAGGCAAAGAGAGAATCCTTGGGAGTGAAATATTTAAGTAGGATTAAAGGCATAGTGATGGAGAAGAAGAAAGTAGGAAATAAGGTTAGATTAAATTATGGCTTTATGAAAAAATCCTATGAAAACCTGTTACTTTATAAGCTAACTAATAAAACTATGTTATAAAACATTTAACAAAAGTAAATGTATGGGAGGATAATGTTGATCACAGAAGCCATAAGATAAGAATCTAAAATTTCAGTGCCAGATGGTGTTGGCTAACTGCCTATGACCTGTTAGTCATAGTTCCATAGGGGTCCCTTAATCAACACAGGTTACTGACATTGCCGTTGGTTGTTCAAAATAGGATGAAAGAACATGTTGCAATGGCTTCAGTTACTTTAGTTGTACAACATAATAAAAATTAAGCTGGAAGTAAACAAGTTTCCTATTGCTAGCTATCTTTCATAGTTCCAGAGGGTGCTGTGCAGTCTACCAGGAGAGAAAAGTTATCAGCGCTTATCAGTGGACCTTCAGTGGTATATTATTAACTTTCCAAACAAGATGTTTTCCTTAGTTTATACCAGTATCAGTTCCATGAACATGACATACTTTGGTATGACAGGTATGAGAGTCCCAACTGCTTTTAATATGGGTTTTAGTACACTCCACAGGCAGTAATTCATGCCTGGCAATGTATACCTGGTCAAAAGCCACTTGACATGTCACAAGGTTTATGTGGTAATATGTACCAATGAGTAGTTGTCAGAATATTCACAGTCGTACTGCTCTCAGTAGTAACTGATCAGCAAAATGTCCTCTCTTCCCTATTCTATGTGTTTCACACTGCTAGAATTTTACTTGTATGGGTCTCTTTCATTACTCTTCAGAGAAAGACCCATTTTCAACTTCAAATTATATATGTGTGTATTATTGACTTTGAATGAAAACTCAAGGAAATGTCAAAGTAATGCACAAAACCAAATTAATGATGGCTCTAGTCATCAGTCTAACCCAGAAAACTAATTTTATACTTTGTATTTCAATTCAAATTTTATCAGTACTATGGGAAAAATACAAGAAGGAAATCATTGATGGTAATTGTACAGAGTGAAATATTTCCATGAAAATATAAGAGTTTCTCATATTCCCCATTTCAATGTCAGTTTCATGAAATTAAAAGTCAATTTTACATCTATATTTAGCAATCAACCCAGAAATGTTAACTAGGGTATTTCAATTTCTTGTCTTTCTCTGTCATTGACTCCGTGTTATCATCATAGTCCTTATCATTATTATGGAGAATTCTCTGGTTTATGTCCTGGGTTCATTTTTGATTAAATGTAATACCAGATTTCCAGTAAAATATTTATTGATTGGTTAGTTTGTACTATAAAATAATGATATACTATGAATATATGTGCTGTTGGAAATGATTGTTTAAATGATTTTTATTAATCATTTTATTCATGTACATTTCAAATGATATACCCTTTTCGAGTTTCCCATTTGCAAATTTCCCATTCCAACGCCCCTCAACTTTGCCTCTATGAGGGTGCTTTGCCACCCATTCACCTACTTCTGCTTCAATGCTTTAGCATCCCCCTATGTTGGGGCATCAAGACTCCACAGGACAAAGGACTTCTCTTCCCATTGAGAACAAATAAGTTTATCTTCTGGTACATTTGTATCTGGAGCCATGGATTTCTCCAGGTATACTTTTTCGTTGGTGGTTTAGTCTGTGTGAGTTCTGGGTGGTCTGGTTAGTTGATATTGTTTTTCCTATGGGTTTCAATACCCTTCAGTTCCTTCAGTCTCTTCCCTAGCTCTTCCACTGGAGTCCCTGGGCTCAGTCCAATGATTTACTGTTCGTATCTACATCTGTATTAGTCAGGTACTAGCAGAACCTCTCAGAGGGCAGCTATACCAGGATTCTGTCATCAAGCAATGTTTGGCATCAACAACAGTGTCTGGGTTCATTGTCTGCAGATTGGTTGGATCCCTAGGAGGGACAGTCTATAGATAGCCTTTCTTTCAGTCTCTGCTCCACTCTTTGTCTCTGCATTTTCTTTTGATAGGGGGGATTCTGGATTAGTATTTTTGAGGTGGGTGGGTAGCTTTATTCCTCAAATCAGGGCCACACTGTTGGCTATTTTATCTAATTTCATTCCCTTTGAGTCCTGGGAGCCTCTTGCTTCCCTGGCTTCAATGACTATCTAGTGCCTACACACAATTCCTCATTCCCCATTGTTATATCATATTTCTATTCAATTTTCTGACCCTCTGTACTTCTGACCCTTCCCACACCTGACTCTGCATCCTTTGTCTCCTCTGCTTCCTACCTCCCTGATTGTTCTCTCCCTACCTTCTGTGATTATTTTGTTCCCCCTTCTATGTAGGAATGAATCATCCACCCTTTGGTCTTTTTTTAGTTTTAAGCTTCATACTGTGTGTGGGGTTTTATCATGGGTTTCCTGAGCTTTGAGATTAATATCTACTTATCAGTGAGTACATATCATGTGTGTTCTTTAGTGTTTGGGTTATCTCAGGGTAACAATTTCCTATTTCTATTCATTTGCCTGAAAATTTCATGAAGTCATTGTTTTTAATAGCTGAGTAGTACTCCATTGTGTAAATGTACCACATCTTCCAAAATCTTTCCTCTCTTGAAGGACATCAGGGTTCTTTCCTGGATATTATAAATATGGCCGCAATAAATATAAAAGTATATGTGTTATATGTTTGAGCATCTTTGGGTATATGCCCAGGAGTGCTATAGCAGGGTCCCTATGGAGAACTATTTTCAGTTTTCTGAGGAACCACCAGATTATCTTCCAAAGTGGTTGTGCCAGCTTGTGATCCTACCAGCAATAGAGCAGTATTCCTTTATCTCCACATTCTTGCCAACATCTCCTTTATTCTTTATTTGCCTAACTGTGGGTTGAGAATGAATGACCTTTGAAAATAAACAGGACAAGATCTTTAAAAGATTGTAAACACATTTGTCCTTATTCCAGATAAAAATAAGCTACAAGTCTATGTATGAAGGTGATATGCTGCCAGGTTATTGGTAGTATCTCACTTCTATTTTTTTTTTATTCTACTACTTTAGCTATTATTTCTCTAAACTGGATCATCATCACTGATGAATGTATATTCTTCTAGTACCAGTTAAGGCAGTGCATATGCTAAACAATTTCAGTAGTTATTCCATAACTAGAAAACATTTTGTCTTCTATGGGACATTGGCTAATTTTGTTTGAGACAGGAATGTTAATAGAATTTCTTGATTAGAAGTCGGGACTGTTGCTAAACTAATGTGTGGGACAACATTTGGCATCAAAATTATTAACAGAAATAAAAGTTGAGGAACTGTAGCATATATAAATGTAGTGGTATAGATAATTTGGCAGAAGTAATCTTTCTTATACCCTGTCTTACTTTTTCTTTAGCCCTTTCTCAGGGAAAATTCCATGTCTTAAGTGCATTAAAACAAACCTGTGGTGAAACCCATAATTCAAATAACTATTACTGACGTCAGCTAGCAAGTAGTGCTATCTATCTGAGTAGAAATTTGGAAAATGCACTCTTGCTTCTGAGCTTCCCTCTCTGTGGTTGACTATACCCTCAGATGATGAGCCAAAATAAAGCTTTCCATCATGATGTTTCTTTTGTCATGTGTTTCTTCCCAGGAAAGAGTAAGTTTCCTACCACAAGTTGTAAGTTGCTAGCTCATCCACCTCTGAACATCTGAGATACACACATGCATTATTTGTGAGTGTGTGAAAACTACTTCTTTGGTAACAATTTGTTGATTGAAAACCATGTTGCCAACTTACAATCTCTGTAATCTCTGAGAGTTAGTTATTAGTAAATTTTCATCTGTTTTATAGTAATTATGTCTAGGTTTCCAAGGACTAGACAAAGGTTTCAGAGGTGTTTTGAAGAAGGGGTGTTAGAGAGCACCAAATGTATGACTTTAAATCAATAATGGGCACAAGCTGATGACCTTGTACTCACCTAAAGATAGTTCTCCAGAGATATATACACATCTCAGCTCTTGCAGACCAACACCCAGACTTATATTTGCATATCAGTTCAATCATCCATTTCAGGTTTCCTTTTGATTATCCCATTATGATCTTATTGTGTTGATTCTTGGAAAAAACAGCAAGTATATTCTGTTAAGCATAGCAATGAGTTCAGAGATCTGCTTGACTTTGTAAGCACAGATAATAACCTAGTTGGGTGAGATTACCATTCCCATCAAGCTTGGCCTTAAACTTGCTATGTCCCAGGCTGACCTTGAACTCAGAATTCTGCCTGCCTTTGTAAGCACAAACAATAAACTTAGCTGGGTAGAAACTTGACCTTCAATAATTATTCCTCAAATCTCTTTATCTCCTTCCTTCCTTAATATCATTCTGACAAGCTGACTAATATTACAAGCTGCCTCTGTTCTTTCAGTTCCATGAAGCCTCTCATAAAATTCATATAACATTCTTATACTTTGCATAGTTTAGAAAGCCTGTCTATATATTTTTAAACTCTAATTTTTAGAATTCTTTCCTACAGCCTTAAGGGATGTCTTGAAGGTGATATTGTTTACCATTTGGTGAGACTATCCTTGCTACCTTGTTTTTAATTATTGGGGAGTCAGAAACCTTAGCAGGGAGAACATTGCCCAATAACCTTGACAGAGAGAACATTGCCCAATAACTTTGGCAGGGAGAATATTCTCAGTGGAAGAACATAAATATAAATTATGTACATTATTATATAAGCATGCCTTAACTTATCAACTCTCAACATATGTGGAGGCCCACACCCTCCGAGCTCTGATCCAAGGATGGTATCTGTCTCATACTGTTCTTTCTACATGGAAGGACTTGGCACTATGTACCTTTTTTTTTTCTTTAACAATAAAACGGTGAGTTACCCCAAGGCTAAGGAGTTAATTATTTCTGAGAATCAAGGCATTTCACTTTTTCAAAAGTTTTGAAGCTTTCTGTGAATCAGACTGTCTGCTGCCAACCTCACATGCCATTCAACTCATTGTGGGAAAATAGTTTTTAAATGAAAAAAAAAATCAGATTTTTAAAAATATTACTGAATGTTATATTTCTATAAATTCTATAATGAACTTATAATTATAATTATGTACTATATAATTATTTAGTTCCCCACCACCTTTGTATATACTTAACAAAGTTCCAGAACTTTTATACAATTTTGCTGCCCACCAAATTAGGTTATTATAAAGTCACTGTTTATTCCTTAAAGAATTTATCTTCTTCCAAAAAGTATTTACATATTTTCTTTCTGAATGAGTCCAGAAGTATTTTAATTCTGATGACTAGTTTTTATTTAATCTCCAAATAAATGAGTCCTCCAAGGGTAAAGGACAGTCTTAAATTTTTATTTAATTAATAACCAACAGATTTGTGGTAAGTATAATTTGTCAGGGTCAACATGATAATAGTGATTTGATGAACATTGATAATAATATATTGCAGGTTGATTTAAAGTCACATATTAGTTGAAAAACATTTTAGAAAATGGGTTTATGATTGCTGTGTTTGACCCATGGGGGAGAAGTGACTGATAATGAGAGTAAATGTGTCAACCCAAAAGACAGAGAATCCTGAAAGTTAATCCATTCACAACTTCTGTAGTCATGGTACAATTAAGATAATTCCATTTAATTTCACTGAATTGGCTTATAGAGACACTGAGGTGCTGGACTGTTTTCCTGCTGCTGATGTTAATCTGGAAATTATTAATGTAAAGAAAATTCTCTACTGTTTTGCTTTTATTTTTGAGACTATATTATAATCACATAATTTCTCTTTCCCCATTTCTTCTACTGAAGCCTCCAAAATTTCTATTTTTGTTCACTTTCAGATTCCTGGTTTGCTTTCTTTTGTGCACACGTGTAAACACACACACACACACACACACACACACACACACACACACAAACACACACATATGTTTATAAATATGGATTTCTATGTATAATTAGCTCAGCCTATATAATGGGTGATGTCTCTTTGCAGTATTTTTTTTAATATTATTAGATGTTCTCTGCACTTACATTTTAAATGTTATAGCCTTCCTCCCCACTCCCCTCCCTCTTCCCACTCAACTTGCTTATATGAAGATGATCCCTCTCCCAATCACCCTCTCCACCTCAGTCCTTTGGGTGATAATGATGCTGGTCTTCCCATGAGGGTGCAAACCTTTTAGCACTTTTAGTCCTTTCTCTAGCTTTTTCATTAGGGTCCCCATATTCAGTCTATGTTTACCTGCAAGCATCCTCATCTTTATCTGTATGAGTCTGGGAAAGCTTTTGAGGAGACATCCATGTCTGGTTCCTTCCAGTAAACACTTCCTGGCATCAGCAATAGTGCTTGGGTTTGGTGGCTGCATGTGGAGTGGTTCTCCAGGTGAGGCACTCTGTAGAACTTTTTGTTAATCTCTGCTTGTCTATTTGCCCTTGTATTTCCTCCCCTGTTTGTTTTCCCTTCTAAGAAGGACTGAGGCATCCATATTCTGGTCTTCCTTCTTTTTGAGCTTCCTAAGTTCTGTGGATGGTTTCTTGGGTATTCTGAGCTATCTTTTTTGGGGGGGGGTGTGGTGAGGGCTAGTATCTACTTATAAGTGAGTACATACAATGAATGCTCTTTTGTTACTGGGTTATCACACTTGGGATAATAGCTTCAAGTTCCATCCATTTATTTGCCTAGGAATTTCATGAAACCATTGTTTTTAATAGCTGAGAAGTACTCCATAGTATATATGTACCACAATTTATGAACCCATTCCTCTGTTGAGGGACGTCTGTGTTCCTTCCATCTTCTGGCTCTATAAATAAGGCTGATATGAACGTTATTGAACACAGATGTTGGAGCTTCTTTTGGGTATATTACCAGGTGTGGTGTAGCTTGGTCCTCAGGTAGTACTATGTCCAATTTTCTGAGGAACTGCCAGACTGATTTTCAGAGTGGTTGCACCAATTTACCATCCCACCAACAGTGGAGGAGTGTTCCACTTTCTCCACCTACAAACAAGCATCTATTGTGACCTGAGTTATTGATCTTAGCCATTCTGACTGGTATGAGGTGAAATCTCAGGGTTGTTTTGATTTGAATTTCCTTGATTACTAGGTATGTAGAAGCATTTGCTGCCTCTCAGCCATTTGATATTCCTCAGATGAGAATTATTTGTATAGCTCTGTAGCCCATTTTTAAATAGGATTATTTAATTCTCTAGAGTCTAACTTGTTGAATTCTTTGTATATAGTGGATACTAACCCTCTATCAGATGTCGGATTGGTAAAGAGTTTTTCCCAATCTGGTAGGTGCTGTTTTGTCCTTTTGATAGTGTCTTTTTCCTTGCAGAAGCTTTGAAATTTCCATGAGGTCCCAATTATGGATTTTTTTTGTCTTACAACTTCATTTAAAAAAATAGAGAGATACATGCACAGATTTTTAAAAGCATTTTGGCATAACAGTATATGAGTATATTTTTGTTAGCACTTAATTCTTTTAGAGGTTTGGTAGCATGCATTGAAATCCCACTAGTTACCATAAACATAAAGTACATGTAAAACAGAATATAACATGGAAACAGTCAGGGTTTTCTTGGAGTGTATAGATTAAACTTAATGATTTTTGAATACAAATAGTTGCCACAATTCTTGATATTAGAGCATAAGACATTGGTGTTCTGTTCAGAAAATTTCCCCGATGCCTATGTGTTCTAAGTTCTTTCCCACTTTCTGTTTTACTAATTTCAGTGTATCTGGTTTTATGTGGAGATCTTTGATCCACTTGGGTAGACTTGAGCTTTATACATGGAGATAAGAAAGGATCGATTTGCATATCTATGCATGCTTACTGCCAACTGAACCAGCGGGATTTGTTGAAGAGGTTGGTTTTTTCCATTGAATGTTTTTAGCTGCTTTGTCAAAGATCAAATGACCATAGGTCTGTGGGATCATATCTGGGTCTTTGACTCTATTCCATTGGTCTACCTGCTTGTTTCTGTACCATCACCAGGCAGTTTTTATCGCAATTGATCTGTAATACAGCTTGAGGTAAAGGATGGCGATTCCCCCAGAAGTTTTATTGTTTAGAATAGTTATTGCTATTCTGGGTTTTTTATTATTTCAATTTCTATGAAGAATTGAGTTGCAAGTTTGAAGGAGATTGCATTAAATTTGTAGATTACCTTAGGCAAGATGGCCATTTTTACAATGTCGATCCTTCCAATCTATGAGCATGAAAGATCTTTCCATCTTCTGAGGTCTTCTTCAATTTCCTTTTTAAGAGGCTTGTAGTCCTTGTTGTAAAGATCCTTCACTTGCTTCACTAGCTTCACACCAAGGTATTTTATATATTTTGTAGCTATTATGCAGGGTGTCAATTCTCTACTTTCTTTCTCAGCTTGTTTTTTTTTTTCTTTCTTTTTTTTTTTTTTTTGACTGGAGAAATGCTACTGATTTTCTTGAATTAATTTTATATTTAGACAATTTGCTGAGGGTGTTTAAAAGCTGTAAAATTCCCTGGTGGAATTTTTAGGGTCTCTAAAGTATACTATCATATCATCTGCAAATAATGATATTTTTACTTCTCCCTTTCCAATTTGTATCCCTTTGACTTCTTTTTGTTGTCTGATTGCTCTGGCTAGTATTTCAAGGACTATGTTGGATAGGTATGGAGAGAGTGGACAGGCTTGTCTAGTCCCTGAATTTACTGGGGTTGTTTCAAGTCTCATCCTTTACTTTTCTGCTGGTGACTGGTTTGCTGTATATTGCTTTTTTATGTTTAGGTATGGGCTTGAAGTCCTGCTCTTTCCAAGACTTTTAACATGGAGGGGTGTTGAATTTTTCAAATGTTTTCTCAGCATCTAGAGAGATAATCATGTAATGATTTTTCTTGAGTTAACTTTATGTAGTGGATGACATTGATGAATTTCTGTATATTGAACCATTCTTGCCTTTCTGGGATGAAGCCTACCTGATCATGGTGAATGATTGCTTTGGTGTGTCCTTGGATTCAGTTTGCAAGAAATTTGTTGAATGTTTTTGCATCAATGTTCCTTTGAGAAATTGGTCTGAATTTCTCTTTCTTTGTAGGATCTTTGTGTGCTTTAGTAATAATTGTAATTTTGACTTCAAAGAATGAGTTGGGTGTATTCCCTCTGTACCTATTTTGTGGAATAGTTTGAAGAGTATTGGTATTAGGTCTTTCATGAAAGTCTGGTGGAATTCTGCACTAAAACCCCTTAGGTCCTGGGCTTTTTGTGGTTGGGAGCTTTTTGATGTCTGCTTCAATTTCTTTAAGAGCTATGGGGCTGTTTATATGGTTTATTTGATCCTGATTTAGCTTTGATAACTATTGTCTGTCTAGAAAATTGTCCTTTTTTCTATACTTTCTATTTTTCTTGAGTGTAGCCTTTTGCAGTAGGGTCTGATGACTTTTTAAATATTCTCAGTTTCTGTAATTATGTCTCCCCTTTCCTTTCTAATTTTGTCAATTTGCATACTCTATTTTTTCCCTCTGGTTAGTCTGGCTAAGGGTTTATCAATCTTATTGATTTTCTCAAAGAACCATGTCTTGGTTTTCTTGATTCTTTGTATAGTTCTTTTTGTCTCTATTTGGTGGGTGTCAGCTCTGAGTTTGATTATTTCCTGCTGTCTAATCCTCTTGGGTGTATCTGCTTCTTTTTGTTCTATAGCTTTCAGTTGCACTGTCAAGTTGTTAGTACATGCTCTTTCAAGTTTCATTTTGGAAGCTTTCAGTGCTTTAAGTTTTTCTCTTAACACTGCTTTCTTTGTATCCCATAAGTTTGGGTATGTTGTCCTTCATTTTCATTAAATTTTAAGAAGTCTTTGATGTCTTTCTTTATTTCTCCCTTGACCAACCTGTCATTGAGTTTAGTTTCCATGTGTATGTGCACATTTTGTTGTCATTGTTGTTGTTGAAGACCAGCCTTAATTTATGGTAATCTGATATAATGCATAGAATTATTTTGATCTTGTATTTTTGAGGCCTGTTTTGTGATCAACTATAAGGTCAGTTTTGGAGAAGATGCAATGAGGTGCTGAGAAGAAGGTATATTCTTTTGTTTTGGGATGAAATATTCTATAGATGTCTGTTAAATCCATTTGGTTCATAACTTCTGTAAGTTTCACTATGTCTCTGTTCATTTTCTGCATTTATGATTTGTTCTTTAATGAGATGGGGTGTTGATGTCTTCCATTATTATTGTGTGTGATTTAGTATATGCTCTGAGCTTTAGTAGAGTTTCTTTTATGAATGTGGGTGCTGTTGTATTTGGAGAATAAATGTTCAGGAATGAGAGTTCCTATTGATAGATTTTTCCTTTGATGAGTAAAAAGTGTCCTTCCTTGTCTTTTTTTGATAACTTCTGGTTGAAAATCAGTTTTTTTCAAGATCAGGATGGCTACTCAAGCTTGTTTGTTGAGACCATTTTCTTGGAAATCTTTTCCCCAACCTTTTACTCTGAGGTAGTACATGTCTTTGTTGTTGAGATGAGTTTCCTGTATACAGGAAAATGATGGATTCTGTTTGCATATCCAGTCTGGTAGTCTATGTATTTTTATTGGAGAATTAATTCCATTGATGTTAGGGAATATTAAAAAATAGTGATCGTTGTTTCCTGCTATGTTTGTTGTCCCAGGTAGCATCATGTTGGTGTCCTTTTCTTCTTTGTTGTTTGTTGCAATATTGGTTTCTTGATTTTCTTAGGGTGAAGTTTCTCTATTTGTGGTGGTGGTTTTTTTTTTTTTTTTAAATCTATTATCCTTTGTAGGCCTGAGTTTGTGGACAGATATTGTGTAAATTTGTTTTTGTCCTGGAACATCTTTGTCTCTCCATTTATGGTGATTGAGAGTTTTGCTGGATATAGTACCCTAGGCTAGAACTTGTTTTCCATTAGGGTCTATATCATGTCATTTCAGGATCTTCTAGCTTTCATAGTCTCTGTTGAAAAGTCTGGTATAATTCTGATTGGTCTGTCTTCCTTTATATGTTACTTGTCCTTTATCTCTTACTGCATTTAGTATTCCTTCTTTGTTTTGAGCATTTGTTATTTTGACTATTATGTGTAGGGAGGAATTTCTTTTCTGGTCCAGACTATTTGGGGTTCTGAAGGCTTCTTTTATGTTCGTGGTCATCTCTCTCTCTCTCTTTTTTTTTTTTTTTTTTTTTTTTTTTAGATTAGAAAAGTTTTCTTCTATAATTTTGTTGAAGATATTTACTGTGCCTTTAATAAATTGAACAACTTTATTTTAAAAAAACAAAGATAAATATACAGATTTTAAGCATTTTTTCATAAATGTATATGAATGCATTTTTGTCAGTACTTGATTTTTTAAAGGTTTGATAGTATGTATTAAAATCTTACTAGTTACAATGAGCATAAAGTACATGTAAAACAAGATGTAACCTGGAAATAGTCAATGATTTTTCTGTTATCTTCTGTTCCTGAGATTTTCTTCTTCATCTCTTGTATTCTATTGGTGATGCTAGCATTGCCTCCCAATGTCGTTATCTAGGTTTTCCAATTTATGGTTGTCTCCTTTAGTGTTTTCTTCACTGCTTCTATTTCTGTTTTCAGTTCCTTCACCTGATTGTTCCTTTCATTATCTCTTTAAATGATTTTTGTGTTTCCTCTTTAAACTCTTCAATTTATTTTCATGTATTCTCCTGAGTGTCCTGTACTTCTTTAAGTGTGTTATTTATGTGCTTCTCAAATGTCTCCATCATCATGAAGTATAATTTTAAGTCAAAATCTTGTTTTTCTGGTGAGTTGGAATATGCACTATTGCCAGTGGTGGGAGAACTGGGTTCTGATGTTGCCAGCTTGTCTTGGTTTCTGTTTCTTAGTGTGTTGTGCTTGCCTCTTGTCGTCTTTTTATAGGTGATCTTGTTGTCTCTTACTGGAGCTTGTCTTTCTTGTGGGTCTGTGGGCCCATGGTCTCCAGAGGAAGATTATTTCTGGGTATTACTCTGTCAGGGAAGATTGTGAATTCTCATGGCAGAGCTCAGTTCTGGTGTACCTGGGCCAGGTCTAATCCTTGGTCCAGAAGTGTGCACTCCCAGGAAGTACCACTGCTTGAACTTCGAGAGTTCTGGGCAGCCTCTCCATAAAGAGGTTGACTCACCCTTCCACTTAGGATGAAAAGTGCTTCTACAGCTCTTATGAGCTCCCAGGGACCCATCCTCTTTGCAGCATTTTTACATGAATTTAACTCTGGGTCCCTGAGAACTCAGGCAATAGAAAATGATTAAGTATTTTAATGAGAGTACCCAAGACAAAAATCCTGTACTGAGAGACAAAATTTTAAGTTATTTCTTAGGAAATGATATCCTTCAAGAAGTGTTTGATTTCACAGGAGAAAGAAAAAGTATTATTAAAGGTGGTAGTGTCTCCAAGGACTAAGAGAAGAGTCAGAAGTTGATTAATGAGAAAACATGGGGAACAACAATACATAAATTATTTTGGCATTTATGTTTTCCCTTTGCTTCTCTAAAATAATTTCAGTTTCACCTTTTTTAATGTATTTTTTGTATTTGCTCTATGGCCTTCGACAACTCACAAAACTGGTGTCAAGATCCTTTTTTGAGTTGAAGTCAGTAGATAAGTAATTGAAATAAACTTTTTGTATACAAACCAAAAATTTATGTTCTTGTTTGTGATACAAATATTGGTCCTTTTTTTGCTACAATGGCATAAAATGAAGGTGTGATTTTTAATGTTTGGTTGCATAATAAAAAAGAGATTCCGATGTTTTTGAGAATAAGTACAGGACATAAACATTTCTTGTTGAAAGCTACTGAGAAAAGAGTTGTTTATCATCATAAAATGATGTCAAGAAAACTTACTGAAACTGTAATCAAAATTATTACACTGCCAATCCTATGTCCATTCTATGTATATAATTATGCAAACCATATCCATAATCATAGTTAATTACTGTACACACATATACAACTTCCAAACTACCGTGCAGTGAAAGTAACCATTTGGTTAAAATCCTTAAAACAAATATCTCATTAGGGTTTTATACCCATGCATTTTTACCATTTGCAAGTTGTGCTGTATGTACAAAGTGTACTTAAATATTTGTAGTATATGTTTTAAAATTACATAAATTATATATATATATATATATATATATATATGATATCAAACATATTTTTACTATATTGTATTCCAGAATGATTTTGAGTTAAATTAGGTAGATATATAATTCAGTTTAATACCAAGTGGATATTACAAGAACATCAGTTAGTACAAATCACTTCATGTAGCAAAGGATGAGCTGTGTGAACCTGAAGGTATGATCATAATGGCTTCTGATGGTCATTGATGACTATGGAGCAAAATAAATTGTGAGCACACAATGAATTAGGATCCAGCAAAGGAAATTTAACTCTTGTGTTTGCATAATTTGGGTAAATAGAAGTTGCTCAACATTTATAATTTAAAACGAATTTTTAAAACTGATCTCACAAGGTTTTAGCCTGGGTCTGACTGAATAGGAAGCTGTGTCAGTGGATTTTAAGTTTCAAAACACATGCCAGGTTCAGTCTCTGTCTCTGTTTCAGTTTTTCTGTCTTTGTGTATGTCTGTCTGTGTCTATCTTCATGTCTGTTTCCATGACTCTCTCCCTATCCCTCTCTTCTCTCTTTCTAGCTCTCTCCTCCCTCTGCCTACTGCTTGTGATCAAATTATTTCAGCACCATATCTGCATTTCTGCTGCCACAATAACTTTCATGATGATAAGGAACTACATGAAACTGTAAGCAAGCCTCCTAATTAAATGCTTTTTTTCTATAAGTTTCCTTAGTCTCTTCATAGCAATAGAAAAGGAACTAAGGCACACACCACTGAGGCAGATATGCTGGGGTATCCTTAATTTTTCTAAAGTACTAATTTTTTTGAAGAAGGCCACTTTCTATATTTGACTTTGTTATTTCCCATATAAGTTAATTTAACCTTGTGAAATATACTATTTGCAGTTCTTGGCATATCACAAAATTAAGAGCCTATTGTGATAAAATCATCCCTATTCCTAAAACATTTTTACTATCTTTCTACCAGTGTCATGAAATCACTAATATAACTTGTCTCACTAAAATTGACCAGTTATAGACAATTTATATGAATGAAATCATATAATTAAATCATGTTGGTCTTGCACTCAGCATAATATTTTTATAGTTCTTATATAGTGCCGATTAAGCAGATTGCATTTCTCTTATAAAAAAAATACAGTCTAGTGAATAACATTTAATTAAATTATTTATTTATTGCCTAGCAAATATAAATAATATCAACATTTTTGTGTAGTTGTTTATAGAGATAAATGATTTAATTTACATTGAATGTTTGCCCACAAACATGGTTGCTAGCACACTTGCAAGCACTAAGGATACGTCTTTGACATGGTGTTAAGTTGTTCTACCAAATAGATATGCAGTTTTTCTTTCCCACCAATGATGTATGAGAGACTGTGTTCTTGTCGTCCTTATCAACATTTGGTAATATTCATGTTTTTTTTGGGGGGGGGAGAGTTTGGGGCTGGGCATATTGGTGCATGCCTTTGTTTTTAAACTTTATTTTAAAAAACAAAGATAAAAGAAAAAAAATTTAAACATTTTGCATAAATGTATACAAATACAATTGTGTCAGTGCTTGGCTTTTTTTTTTCTTAAGGTTTGATACTCTGCATTAAGGTCTAACTAGTTACAATGAGCAAAATGTACATGTAAAACAGGAGGTAACCCGGAATTAGTCAACGTTTTCTTGGTGTGTAAGGATTGAGCATGACATTTTTTGTTTGTTTGTTTGTTTGTTTGTTTTGTTTTTGTTTTTTGTTTTGTTTTCTTTTTTTCTTGAACTTCACTCAGTCTGTGAGTTGTTTCTGGGGCAGTCTGAGCCTCTGGGGTTAGCATCCCAATATCCAATATCAGTGACTGCATATTATATCTGTTCTTTTGTGACTGGGTTATCTCACTCAGAATGATATTCTCTAGATGCAGCCATTTTCTTAAGAATTTGGTCAAGTCATTGTTTCTGGTGGCTGAGTAGTATTCCATTGTGTAAATGTACCACAATTTTTGTATCCATTAATCTTCTGAAGGACATCTGTGTTCTTTCCATCTTCTGGCTACTATAAATAGAGCTGCTATGAACATTGTGGTGCATATATCTTTGTTGTGTACTAAGGTGTCTCTGGGGTATATGCCCAGAAGTGGAATAACTGGGTCTTCAGGTAGTATTATGTCCAATTTTCTGAGGTATCGCCAGACTGATTTCCAGAGTGGTTGTATTAGTTTGCAACCCCACCAACAGTGGAGAAAAGTTCCTCTTTCTCTGCAACCTCACCAGCATCTGTTGTCATCTGAGTTTTGGATCTTGGCCAATCTTACTGGTGTGAGGTGGAATCTCAGGGTTGTTTTGAATTGAATTTCCCTGATGGCTAAGGATAGGGAGCACTTCCTCAGGTGTTTCTCAGCCATTCCATATTCCTCAATTGAGAACTTTTTGTTTAGCTCTGTACCCCATTTTTTAATAGGGTTTTTTGATTCTCTGGTGTCTAGCTTTTTGAGTTCTTTGTATACCTTGGATATTAGACCTCTATCAGATGTGGAGTTGGCAAAGATCTTTTCCCATTATGTTGGCTGCAGTTTTGTTTTCTTGACAATGTCTTTAGGGTAATATTCATAATAATTAGTTATATTTATATTCATGTGTTGACTGGTTAGTACTAGGTCATCTTTTGGAAAACTTTGTCCATATTTTAAAACTTTTAAATGTGATTACTAGTTTCTGTGTTAGTTTTATTCACTTTATCATTTTTTTATATTTTTGAATTTTAAATTTAAGGCAAAATGCAGGAGGAGTTACAGTTATTTTATCATCCTTCTATATTTTACAAGTATCTGGTCTCTTTCAGAAGGATCCTCCACAGAGTGGCAAATTTCTTCCAGTTGGCACTTGGTAGTGACTTAAATCTATACATGCTTGGATAGATGTCTAATAAAATGAGCCTACAGCTTATAGAATTGAACTAAATATGTCCATTGCCGCCAAAATAACCCAAGAGCTCTAGATGTTCTTTTCTAATTTTCCTCTAACTCTGATTCACACCAATCTTTCTATATTCATAATATTTGAGTTTCTTGGTATTTATGAGTTGAAAATGTTCTTCAATACTTTTTAAACTATTTTATTGGATATTTTTTGTATTTATATTTGAAATGTTATCCCCTTCCCACACCGTTCCCAATCACCCACCCCCTCTACTTGTCTCCATGAAGGTGCACCCTCTCCCAATCACACTCTCCACCACAGTGCCTTGGCATACCCCTAAATTTGGAGAAAGTGCCGTGACTGGACTAAAGGTGTCTTTTTCCTTTCATGCCAGACACTGCTGTCCTCTGTCACATATACAACTGGAACCATGGGTCTCTCCATATGTGCTCAGTGGTTGGTGTTTTAGTCCATGGGAATTGTGGAGGGTTTAGTTGGTTGATAATGTTCTTCTTTCCATGAGGTTGCAAATCCTTTTTGCTCCTTCAGTCCTTGCTCTAGCTCTTTAATTGGGGTTCCTGTGTTCAGAGTGATGGTTAGCTGTAAGTATGTTCAGCTGCAACTGTATGACTTTGGCAAAGCCTCTGGGAAGGCACCTATATCTGGTTCTTGCCAGGCAGTACTTTTTGGCATCAGCAATAGTGCTTGGATTTATTGTGTGCATATGGGTTGGATCCCCAGGTGAGGCAGTCTCTGAATAATCTTTTCACTTATCCCTGCACCTCAATTCGTCCCTTTATTCCTTCCTGTGAACATTTTGTTCTTTCTTCTGTGAAAGACTGAAGCATCCACTTTCTGGTTTTCCTTTTCTTTGAACTTCATAAGTTCTGTGGATGGTTTCTTTGATATTCCCAAGCTTTGTGGGCTAGTATCTGCTTATAAGTGAGTACATACCATGAGTGCTCTTTGTGACTGGGTTACCTCACTCAGAATGATAGCTTCAAGTTCCATCCATTTGCCTAAAATTTTATGAACTCATTGTTTTTAACAGCTGAGTAGTAAGTACTTCATTGTGTATATGTACCAGGATTTCTGTATCTATTTCTCTGTTGAAGGATATCTAGGGTCTTTCTAGCTTCTGGCTAATAAAGATAAGGATGCTATGAACATGTGTCCTTGTATATGCCCAGGAGTGGTATAGCTGGGTTCTCAGTTAGTACTATCTCAAATTTTTTAAGGAACTGCAAGACTGATTTCCAGAGTGGTTGTACCAGTTTTTAATCTCACCAAAAATGGAGGAGATTAATTAATCTCCCCTCTTTCTCCACATCCTGGCCATCTTCTATTATCACTTGAATTTTTATCTTAGCCATTCTGACTAGTGCGAGATGGAATCTTAGGGTTGTTTTGATTTCTATTTCCCTGATGACTAGGGATGTTGAGTATTTCTTTAGGTGCTTCTCAGCCATTCGATATTCCCGTTGAGAAGTCTTTGTTTAGCTCTGTACCCCATTTTTTCATAGGGTTATTTGATTCTCTAGCAACTATCTTGAGTTTTTGTATATATTGGATACTAGCCTTCTATCAGATGTAGGATTGATAAAGAGGCTTTCCCAAGCAGTTGGTTACTGTTTTGTCCTTAGGTGTTATTTAATTGTAAACTAATGGACTTTAAAATCCAGTATTGAAAATTATACAGTTTATGTTTATGTCATCCTTTTAAGCAACAGTTTTGATTTTGATTTTAATAACAAATGGTTAATTATTACTTTTTATTGCTAGGACTTTTAATAGTATGTAAAATTTACCTCCTTTCAAATTCTTGACCTTCTGTACTTCTCTCCCGTCACCTCTTATATCTAATCTGCTCCCCTTTCTCCTCCCCCTTTTTCATTTCTCTCAGATAACTCTCTCCCTCTACTTTCTTGATATTATATTCTTCCCCCTTCTCAGTGGGACTAAATGGCTACTTTTTTATTATAGTTTAATTCTTATAATATATATATATATATTTCATATATATATATATATATATTTCATAAGAATATATATATTCTGCTCTGTCAAAGGATCACAACCAAAAGCCTAGTTTTGTTTGATCAGTCTGGATGCAGTCTTGCTATATACATTTAATTCCTCTGTCTGGAACACAGACATTCCCTTAGTAGACACCTTTAATCCCAAACAATAATGATGAAGTTAGTTTATAAAAAGATGCAGGCATTTTTAAAGTTATGTTTAAATGAGTGTCACACATAGTAACAAATGAGAGAAAGATTTGAAAGAATGAGTCATGGATGGGATATATCCAAGTGTAATGAGAACATCACAGTAAAGAGAGTCAATTTAAGAGCAGCTCACGGAGTTCAGTTCCATCAGTGAGGAATCTGTGCAGTGAGTACAGGACAGTGGAGTTGAATTCATGAGTTCATGCAGTTCAGTGAAGGTCAGAAGAGGCAGTTAAAGATTGAGAAAGAGAAATAAGTAAAAAATTAGAACAAATTGCCAGAGTTAGCCCAAAGCCAAGCAGAGCAATTCAGTGAGAAGCTGAAAGAAGCCAGATTGAGAAAGTCAGGTTGGAGAGGAGTTTGAGCTAAAACAACTAAAGTAACCCAGCTAGCCAGAGTTCAGAAATAACTGGAAAGGATGAGTTTATTTAGCAATAAACCTCTGAGATGGCAATTAATTTTTTCAAATAAAAGATACTTTATAAATATATTATATAATTTTATATATAATATAATTGTATTACACACACACATACACACATACACACACACACACACAAACACAGAGTCTCCTGTCTAATTAATTTAACAATGTTTAGCTGTGAATAGAAAGTCCATGAATATAGTAGTTAGTCAATCCTAAGAGGCTGGGTGTCTCAGTCTTTTGTATAAGCTTGAATTCAAGGAATGAGCATAGGCAATGTGAGGGCAAAGAGGTGGAGAACAAATGAACTCTTTTTTTTCCCCATTGTCCTTACATAGGCTTCCAGAAGAATGTGTTACCAAGATTAATGCTGTGTCTCAATATCTAAATTAAAGATTTTTGTCAATCTGTGCCAAGAACCTGTGTCATCCCACCTCATGATCTTGATCAAAGGCATGTTTTTGTTTGTTTGTTTGTTTGTTTGTTTGTTTTATCTGCCTCAAGATCAAGGAGTGCAGTCCTTTTCTGGATTGTAGTTTACTCAAGATATGGTGAAATTCACAATCAGGATTAGACTTCAGAGATACCATCCCATGCACTCATAGGTCATACATTGAAGTCTCAATACCTTCCCACATTTCAATGCCTTTTGACAGAAATGCCTTTCTTTGAGTAGGTTTGTTCAGAGAGGAGACAATAGGGCAATGATAAATGTCTCAAGGCATAATGTTGGATAGAGATCCCACTTAATAAAGAGTTTGCCTCATTTCCAATTTAACTTTTTATTGTGATTTAATGATGACCAAAAACCTCCAAAGGAATGAAGGGATTATTTTAATCTATAGTTCTGGATGAATAACTCCCATCATTTGGGGAAGGTATGGACATAGTATAAGATCAGAGATTGATTTTTCAAGTTATCCATACACACGAATCAAAAAAAGAGGAAAGTGAACTGAGGCTCTAAACTCTTAAGGACCATGCCCAGTAATGTACTTAAGTGAGGGTCTCTACATCCTATAAGTACTAGGCTGCTGTCCTCCCCACAACAGCACAACCAATTGAGCAACAACTGTTTGAATTAGGCTTTTGAAGACACTTTTCATGCAAAATACTATACTTTGTGAATATAAGTACCTGAGTTATATATCCAGAACTTAGGTTAAATTGCTGATTTGGTAGTCAATGTTTAAGTCCCAACATTGTAAAACTGAGGCAAGAGGGTCCCTGAGATTCACTAACCAAACAGTGTATCATAATTTGTGACACTGAGGCCCCTGTGAGACCCTATCTTAAAGATGATGGACAGTGTTACTGAGGATGTGACCGGAGGTTTTTCTCTGGCTTCTACATACATGTGTATGTGTATGCACATGAACACACATACATATTAAGAAAGGAGATATAAATTGGCTGATACTTTATTATTAGTTTTTTTTCTTTGTTTGATCAATAGAATTGAAAGAAAATATATTTAGGTTGTTTTAGAAACCCAGTTTCTGAAACTTTCTTATGACAGCCACAGTCTGGATTATAGTTCAGGGTCTGTGAAGAGACACCATGGCCAAAGCTTATAAATGCTTATTATTAAGCAAAAATGTTTAGTTGAAGCTTGCTTACTGTTTTGGAGGTTTAGTTCATCTTCATGATGATGGGAAACATGGCAGCATACAGACAGACATAGTGTGGTGGAAGGAGCCTGTGAGTTCTACATTTGGATCAGGAGGTAGCAGGAAAAGAGAACACAGTGCTTAGCTTGGGCTTTAGAAACCTCAAAACCCACTTATATTGACATATAACCTAATAGGTCTCAGACACTGTCACTTCCTGATGACTAATCTTTCAAACATATTGTACTAGAGGGGCCACAGTCACAGTCAACAAATATCAGAATTTTGCTTGTAAGGCAGGCCTTTGTAACAAAAAGCTTGTCTTTTATTGTATTCCAAGCATTTAATAAAACCTGTTATATTTTATTTATTTGAACTTATTTTCTTAGTTTTTTTTCTGAGTCCTATTTAGATTCGCTTGTTATTTCAGAATATCTTTATAATATTATCTAATTTCTAAGATTTCTTTTAGCATATATTTCTAATTTCTCAAATCATTTTAGTTCCAGATTATACTATTGAACCATGGTCATTAGTTACAGTGTGTTTATTACTTTCTGAAGAGACTTTGGTGATCTTTAGGCCTGTATTGTCAATGGTGTCACTTACCTCTCAGTGCTAATGTTATAGGTACAGACAGGAGGTAAGTTTAAAGAAAACTTGCTGAAATGTTCAGATGTGAGGATTCTAGATCTCCCTAGACTTGTGACAAATATATCCTGGGGGAAAAAAAGATTTCAGGAAGAGAAAGAAGGGCACACTGAAGAATGTCAGTGGATAGTAGAGCTGGGACATCTTAGAAGATAAAATGGGCCATCAGCAGCTATGATCCTTTGTGAGTTATTTACATATTTTCAACAATCTCTAACAGTTGTATATTATGGGCTTTTCTTTTGTATGATTTCTCTTATACGTGTCTCTGTTAGAGAGACATTTCTAAAAGTTCTGTCAACAGGATTTCTTTTTCATACAATATTTTTTGAAATGTTTTTTTTTCTTTAATCCTTTACAGTCCAGACTTTATCCCCCGACTCTGGTCTGGCCCTGACTACACCATACTTTCTACCCCCAAGCTTTCTCCTAGAGAATATTCCCACCTCACCAGGTCTCAACACTCCTTGGGGCCTCAAATTTCTAGAGGGTTAGTGCATCTTTTTTCTCTGAATCCAGACCATGAAGTCCTCTGCTATAGATTTGTCAGAGGTCTCATATCAGTTTGTATGTTACTAATCTTGCTAGTTTTCTCTTCCCACCATGTACTCCTGCCATAATAGCTCTCCACTTCAGCTGGAAAGTTGTATCACTTTCAATAATAATGAAAAAAAAAGACTAATAGCACTCAATGTATTTTTTTCCTGTCACTTACATTTAAAAACATACCAGTACAAATCTAAAGAGATCAATTTAGTTGTGAAGACATTTACATTTCATTAAACATTTTCTGCATACACTAAAATTTTCATTTGTCATAGAAATTATTATAACAAATTCTATATGCACATAAACCTTCCAAGTATTCAGTACCATAACATACCAAAGACGTCTGGAAGACTGAAATTTAGCCTAACGTATCTTCCATTGAAAGGGCTAATGAAGTTGATTTTGTACCTTCTTTAAGAACAATATGTTTATTTTAGACTGTGTGCCAGGGACTGTTTGTAATAATTGGAGTTTTCCCGAAACACTATTAGTATGGAAGTCTTGGGGCCAGTGTCTTCATATTAGATGATGGGTGTCTCACATTTTCTTCCATGGAATGGAGAATAAATTTCACCAAGCTTGTTTTCCTTGTTTGGTTTTGGAAGCAGGGTCTCCTGTTGACCTGAACCCTAGCATTCACTTTTAAGGGCTGAACACCAAGGATCTGTACTTTTCAGGCTCTAGAGTCTAATTGCAAAAGCAGGTTTCAGGAGATGTGACCTAAAAATATATAGGTTCTAAGCTCGTCATATTTATATGTGAGAACTTCAATAGCTATCTCCTGAGCTTTCATGATAGTAATATTTAAGTGGTAACAATTACTTTTTATATTATTTTTCCTAATAACAAATCAGTACCTAAATTTGATATATTGGAAATCTCCAATCACCTTGGCCCTAATAGTCTATTCCTCCCTTTATTCTGTTGAACACAACACAAGGTGTGATCTCTTAACTGAGTCTTTCTGTCTTTATTTTTGTGCATTTTCTTCTTTCCCCCATTATACTTATTTTTATTTAACAAAATTCCTTCTTATGCATGCACTAAGGTTTTGCATTTTCAGAGGGTGATGTCTATATTTCTCACTTCCACTCCCAAATCCATTCAAAAATCCCTAGTTTAACAGTGGACATCCAAAACCTATCTGGCACCGACAGCTGCTCAGGCTACATAACTGTGTGCTTTCCTGTCTTTTGAGGGCAAGTTTTATTATCCACAACTTCTGATGCTTATGCCATAGCATAAATCCCATAATTATACTATCAGAGAATGATGAAAAAAATTGATTACGCTTTTACATTGATACAGCTTAATAATGGTAGAAAGTAAAGTTTATGAGAGTTGATGTAGCTGAGTCTTGGTAGTAGCACACTGAAAGAGTTTTCAGTCTTTCCTTTCGTGTTTATTCCCTCAGGGTGAGTTCATCACTAAAAAGCAATTCTTACCGCTAAGCAATAACTCCCATGAGAAAATACCCTTTTATAAAATACAGGACCAATAAAAAGCTTTTGCAATTGTAGAGGCAGTGGGCAGAGTACCACACTAGAAATATGAGAGGATTATTCAAATATGGGATAGTTAATAGAATACAGTTTAAATTATCTATGATGCCATAAATACCATCATAGACACAATAATAAAAGAAAAACTATCATATTTTGTGATCATAATAATGTATTACATTCTTATAATATTTTTGCAACAAAATACACAATTTTATTTAGAGTTTATTTTGATTCTAAAATGCACTTTAATGGCAGAGGAATGTATAAGCTATCAAGGAAAAGAGAGGGTATGGCCGAGCAGAGGGTTTGGAATGGACAACTAAAGAGAAAGAATTTGAAAAGCCATGTAGATTTCTACTGTTTGTAAGTCTTCACATATAAAGAGCATTTACTCATGCACTCACAAGTACTCTGTGGTCCTCATATTCAGGTTAGAGGATAACTTGATATAGTTGGGCTCTCAATTCATTGTTTGAGTTCTGAGAATTGAACTCATATCATTAGGTTTGGAGCAAGTATCTTTACTCATTTCATAAGCTAATCATAATTTCTGGCCTATATGCATACAAACATATATACATATATACATATGTACAAACATACAAACATACAGTACACATTTGTTTTAACCAAACATTTTTGCTCATTTTTTGTAATTATAACAGCTATATTATTTTCCCTTCTTTTTCCTTTATCCAATCTCCTAATTTTCTCCTCCTTTTTCTTTTTTAAACTTATGGTCCTTATTTTCATTAATTGATTTCATATGTATATATGTGGCTACCTTATGCATGATAGAAAAGCTCCTCCAAGAAACCATGAGTGATCAAACAAAAGTCTGGTATCAGGTTTATGGTACCCCTCCTCAAGTTGTTGATGGGAAGATTCCTAGAGAACCTTTAAGACAATGCAGGTTATTACTATTGCTCTTTGCATTCACCAGAACTTAAGGGTAAGACTGTACATCTGAAGACAACAGAAAGGTGATAAAACATGGAGAAATTAAGTTGGGATTGATCTGAAAGCTTCTTCCATGCTGGTTAATTTTCACAGTCCTAAGAAATGCTAAGAAGACCACTGGACATGATAAACTTAAGGTTAGCCTTAGCTAACCATCAACCCTGTATGCTTCAGTGAAGACTAGCTTGGCAAGTTATGGCCATTGGTTCAATGGTGATGTGAGTATTATGGAAAAAACTAAAACTTTTCTGATGGGAATAAAGACTTGTAATGAGAGAGAACTGATATCTGGCACTATAAATCTAGCAAAAAACATATGATTAGGAATGTCATATGTCTTCTGATATAGCCTACGACTGTTACTTCAGTTAATGGACATCATATCAAACTGCCTTATACATACTTACTCATAATTCCTTATCAGAAGAGCCTCTTCTTACAGTGGACAAAAGCTAACATAGAGGATCATAGCAAAGCCAAGTACATAGAATAAGTGACAGTGGAGTTATTATCCATTATCATAAAGGCTAAAGGAAGAGATACAATAGAAAGATTGGAAGAGCTAGAAATTGGGGAAGACTGTTGAAATACAGCCCTTCCGGGACAGTGCCACAAACTCACAGCAGCAGTGTCTGCCTGCATAAAGTCAAGCTGATCAACAGTCTAGCAAATATGGAGAAGAGCCTCATGAGGCCCCACCCATAACTGAGTGCTATTGAACTTGATGGCTGTTAAGGGAAAAAGAGTGTTTGTTTTCTCTTTTTTTATTAAGAAGATTTAGCTTCTCTCAGCTGTCTGTGGATGGCTTTATACCCATGCTCATATGGGCAGTACAGGCTGAATTTGGTGAGTTATAAAGGAAAAAGTAAGAAGAGAATATGAAGTAAGATTCCACATAACAGAGCTCCTATAGAAATGGAGAAAAGGAGAGGAGATATGATCTAAATGTTTAGTATAATGAATGAACTTGTCAAATAACAGGTAAATAATGAAAAAAAATTAACCTAAGGACATATATAGGTATGGGGCTCTACACATATATGTGATTTCACTGGTAATGTATTGTTAAAATATATTTGAAATTTATTCTCTGCAGTTCATTTTCTTTTTGTTTTACAAGCAATACTTGGTTTATGCTTTCTTAAAATTTTGTATTTAAATAAATTAACATAATGCTTTATATGTTACTTTCTTGTTTTCTTTGTACATTATTTGACCTTGTGTGGAAAATTAACTTTCCTGGAAAAATATTACTTTATACCTATCATTGATTGTATAAAATTTGTCTAACTATGTCCTCTTTTTAGAATCTATTTCTCATATACATTATAATACATAAAAACAGAAATATTATTACCAGAATATTTTAGAATAAAGCACATTTTTATTCATGATAAGGAAGTATTTATATTTTAAAAATTAAGATATGTTACTACTCTTGGGAAATAGTCCAGTGTCCATCAAGACAGTTTTACTATCACCCTGGAGATTATAAAATATCCTATTTACATTTTAATTTTATGGTTTCATAATTTCTTTTTTGGAGTTACTGTATTTGGCACCCTTGCCTATTTTTCTCCATTTGTATGCATGGATTTGTATTAGGGCTTAGTTCATAGACCTGATCCTTGTAAATGTTTTCTCTAGCTTAATAAATGAACAGCGTTAGGTTTTTTGCCCTCACACTGATGACTTTGCAATGTCCAATTCAATGTCTGATTTACCATATGAAGACTAAATAATTCAAGGGTCTCTACAGTCTCTCCAATGCTTACCAATCATCACAAATTAAACTCTAACAAAATAAGACTTACAATTTTCATGTCTACAATAATCTACTTAGTTTTGATTACATCCAATTTAACTATTAGCAAACTTGAAAATGAGAAAAAAAAGATTCTGAAATAATTTCTTTTACACTTCCTAAATGTCACAGGCAAGTGCTCTTAATATAAACTTTGATTTGTCTACCGTGATAGGCATCCACAACTTCTGCTATCATTGCCCAATGGCAAGACACTAAAGTGCTTATACCATTCTCAGGATCTCTTTGCTTTAGCTCTGTTCATCCTCACAACAAACTCACACACACACACACACACACACATACACACACACAAAGACACATACACACTCATACAGAGAGAGAGAGAGAGAGAGAGAAAGGAGAGAGAGAGAGAGAGAGAGAGAGAGAGAGAGAGAGAGAGAGAGAGAGAGAGAGAGAGAGAGAGAATACATTTTTATAAATGCTACCAACATGGAGGAGTTAGTGTTCCTTTTTCTCCACATCCTCCCCAGCATTTGTTATCACCTGAGTTAAGCCATTCTGACCAGTGTCAGGTAAAATCTCAGGGTTGTTTTGATTTGCATTTTTCTGATGACTAGGGATTTTGATCATTTCTTTTGGTGCTTCACAGCCATTAGATATTCTTTAGTTGAGAATTCTATGTTTAGCTTTGTACTCCATTATTTAATAGGGTTATTTGATTCTCTAGAGTCTAACTTTGTAAATTCTTTGTATATATTGTATATTAGCCCTCTACAGGTTGTAGGATTGGTATAGATCTTTACCCAATCAGCTGGTTGTATTTTGTCCTAATGAGTGTCCTTTGCCTTACAGACGCTTTGCAATTCTTTGAGGTTCCCTTTGTTGATTCTTGATCATAGAGCATAAGCCACTGGTATTATGTTCAAGAAAATTTCCCTAGTACCCATGTGTTTGAGGCTCTTACCCACATTCGCTTCTATTAATTTGAGTGTATCTGGTTTTATGTTGGGGTCCTTGATCCACTTGGATTTAAGTGTTGTACAGGGTGATAAGAATAAATTTATTTGCATTCTTCTACATTAAACCTGTACAATTTGTTGAAAATGCTTTTTCTATTGGTTGGTTTTAAATCTTTTGTCAAAGATTAGTTACCAGAGATGCATAGGTTCACTTCTGGGTCTTTAATTGTATCCCATTGATCTACCTTCTTGTCTCTGTACCAATGCTATACAGTGATATATATATAGTACAGCTTGAGGTTAGGAATGGTGATTCCTCCAGAAGTTCTGTTATTGTTGAGAATAGTTTTTTGTTATTGTGTTGGTTTTTTTTTTTTTTTTTTTTTTTTTTTTTTTTTTTTTTTTTTTTTTTTTTTTTTTTTTGTTATTCCAAATGGATTTACCAATTGCTCTTTTTAAAACTTTAAAAACTTGAGTTGAGATTTTGATGGAGATTGCATTGAATCTATACATTGCTTTTGGCAAGATGGCCATTTTACTATATCATCCTGCTATGAGCTTGGGAAATTGTTCCATCCTCTGAGATCTTCCATTTCCTTCTTCAAAGACTTAAGGTTAATTCTATGCAGATCTTTCACTTTCTTGGTTAGAGTCACACCAACGTATTTCATATTATTTGTGACCATTGCAAAGGGTGTTTCTCTAATTTCTTTATCATCTTGTTTATCCTTGTGTAGAGGAGGGCTACTAATTTTTTTGAGTTAATTTTATATGCAGCCTCTTTGCTGAAGTTGTTTATCAGATTTAGGAGTTCTCTGGTAAATTTTTGGGGTCATTTAAGTATACTATCCTACCATCTGCAAAAAGTGATATTTTGACTTCTTTTCCAATTTGTATCCCCTTGACATCCTTTTGCTGTCTGATTGCTCTGGATAGGACTTTAAGTACTATATTGAATAGGTATAGAGAGAATGGGCAGCCTTGTCTAATCCCTGCCAGCTGGTACAACCATTCTGGAAATCTGTCTGGAGATTCCTCAGAAAATTGGACATAGTAATACCTGAGGACCCAGCTATACCACTACTGGGCATATACCTAAAAGATGTTCCAACATATAATAAGACACATGCTCCACCATGTTAATAGCAGCCTTATTTATAATAGCCAGAAGCTGGAAATAACCCAGATGTCTTTCAACAGAGGAATGGATACAGAAAATGTGGTGCATTTACACAATGGACTACTACATAACTATTAAAAACGACTTCATGAAATTTTTTGGCAAATAGATGAAACTTGAAATGTTCATCCTGAGGGATGTAACCTAATCTCTCTCTCTCTCTCTCTCTCTCTCTCTCTCTCTCTCTCTCTCTCTCTCTCATATGCACACACACACACACACACACACACACACACACCCATAATATGCACTCACTGATAAGTGAATGTTTGCCCAATAGCTGAGATTATCCAAGATACAGTTCACAGACCACATGAAGAAGAAAGACCAAAGTGTGGATTCTTCAGTCCTTCTTATAAGGGGTAACAAAAATCTTCACAGGAGCAAATATGCTGAAAAAGTTTGGGACAGAGACTGACGAAAAAGCCATCCAGAGACTGCCCAACTTAGAATATCCCATATACAGCCACTAAACTCAGACAATATTGCTGAGGCCAAGAAATACATACTGACAGAAGACTGATATTGCTGCAGCCTAAGAGGGTCTGCCAGAGCTTCACTAATACAGAGGCAGATGCTTACAAACAACCATTGAACTAAAAATGGGGCCCAAATGAATGAGTTAGAGAAAGGATTGAAGAAGCTGACAGAGTTTGCAATCCCATAAGAACAACAATACCAACCAATCAGAGTTCTCAGGGACTAAACCACCATCCAAAGAGTACACATGGAAAGACCCATGGCTCCAGATGCATATGTAGCAGAGGATGATCTTGTTGGGCATCAATGGGAGGAGAGGCCCTTGATCCTGACAAGGCTGGATACCCCAGTGTAGGAGAATGTCAGGGCAGGAAGGCAGAAAGGATTGTGTTGTTAGATGGAAGATCACACTCATAGAAAACAGGAGAGGGGAATGGGATAGGGGTTTATGGAGTGGAAACTGAGAAAGGGGATATCATTTGAAATGTAAATTTAAAAATCCAATAAAAATGTGAAGACAGGGGAAGCATCTCATTCTGTTAGTGAAAGATGACCATCTGACAATCTCATTGTTTCAGCAGGGAACTGTGTCAAAATACTGGTGCATCTAGTGTATTTTGGGAAAGGCAGCCTGGAAGGGGCTGATATCAAAGGTTCTCATTTTGTTATATTTTGATCTATAATGAAATATATGACAACGGGCAAGGCTAAAGTCTAAGCTTCGCTCCCTGAAAAAAAAAATGACACGACTTTTAAAAACAATACTATCTACTGACATCTTCTAGGATCATTTTTTTTTTCTCCCAAAGAGGAATATTGAAATGTCAACCATGTGCTACAGGGGCCCACATGCTGACAGGTCCCCCCTTTTTGTCTGCCTCAATGCAATGATCTTCCTGATCTTTTGTATAATTCTTTTCTTTGTATTGTACAGTGTCACACTGTCAATTTTTGTCATCCCAATTGCTCTATGTTGGAATGTATGTCATAATAAACATCTCTTCACTAGAAATAGTTATGTATTTGCTTCAGTTTTTCTAAATATATAATTTCAAGAAAATTTCATTTATTTTTAAAGTTAGTCATATTAACTTACCATTATTAATTTTATGGATTTTATAAACATTACTACTGGATGCTTCATTTTATATAACTATGTGTAAATTATCCTGAAGCTCTTTGTATTATAATATTAATTCCACTGCCCCAAGAAGGGCTGCCTAGTCAAATACTCTTGAGGTGACTTCAATTCAACCTTTCCATTTTAATTAGTAAAGTAAAGAAAAGCCAGTGACTGGGTGGGGTGAGAGAGGTGGAGAAGGCTGAGGGGTCTGAGAAGGTGAGAGAAAGGATGCTGGAGGTCTTGGCAACATGAAGCTTCCCAAGGATTAGCTAGACCCAGGTGGGATTTATTGGTGTTAAAAAGCTATGAACATTAAGGATTTTATAGGTCTCATATCTCATATAGAAGGGCAGTTTGTATTTCTATTTGATGTAATCTTGTTGTGTAGAGGGTTTGTGGATTGAGTGTTGAATGGAAGCAATTTGGCTGTAGAGTTGTATTTATGTGTGATTTGGGGGTACATAAACACCCCAGGACAGAGATGGAGAAGAGATAGTAGAAAACTGCCAGAGAAGGGAGTTTCAAGGACAAGTTTGGCCATCATGGTGCTTCAGACCAGGGGCCAGAGGTACAGACAACTCTATATCAGGTTTGGACCTGAGGAGTGAGAACTCAGGGCTGGTAGAGAGATAAACTTTATTTATATTTTAATATTTATTACAACAACAATGTATGCTAATAACTTATTTCTCTCAAGTAATAATTTAAGAGGCATTTTCCCTCATTGTGGGATATTTAAGGGAATTCTTAGCCTTCATACTGCAGATGACAATACTACAGTTGTGAAAACTACACAGTTTCACTTGTGATAACTATAAAAATCAGTGTCTACTGGTGTTTCTAGGCATTTTTAAATGACAGACTTGTCCCCAGTTGATAGGAGTTGATCTTTATGGAGTCAAAGACAGCATTTTAAAAGCCACATCTACCCTGTCATGTTTGATATAAATGCTCCCTGTGTTAATTTGCATCTTAAATGGCTCCTGCATGAAGATGATATAGAAGACAACAGAATGGCTTTAAGAAAGAGTATGTCAAGTGATTTTCTTAGTGTATAACATAAGATAAATTCACAATTTGGTCGTTCTATGTTCCTCAGGTTATGTGCTTTAGGTACTTAGAACTATGTAGCCACCAGGGGCAAAGAGTTGGGATAAGGGTCTTGACTCACTGTGGAAGTTGCAGAGTAGTTTAGACACATGGATTAACCAAGGCTGAGGTTTATCATGTGTTAAGAGTCAAGTGGAAACAGCTAAATCACACCCATATTATAAACCCTAATACTGACATATGTCTTGCCTTGGCTTACTTTAAACAATAAATAATTGATAGTCTATTACTGTCTTTATTAGATCAAAAACATAACAGCTAAGAGTTCTTCATAAAATTTAAGATATAGTTGAAAGAGTGGAAAATGTAGACTCCTTCATTAACCAGTAGTTGGATTATTTTTTAAATTCTCTCCCTGTCTTTTTCTGTCTCTGTCTCTGTCTCTGTCTCTCTCTCTCTCTCTCTCTCTCTCTCTCTCTCTCTCTCTCTCTCTCTCTCTCTCCTACAAACATTTATATAATGTTCCATTGAGAGGCTGCATTGAAATGTGTCTTCAGTGTGTAAGATCCACATTCTATCATGTTATGTGTTTTTCCCTGAGATGATTTGATCAAATATGTATTCACATTTGATATATAACACATGCCAGACCAACTTAATGATTTTTCCCAGTGGCTAAAGCACTGCATCACTAAGAATGCTTCCTATTTGAACATGGGAACTTTAGTTTGAATTCCCAGTACACTTATGACTAGACACACACACACACACACACACACACACACACACACACACACACACACACAGTTACTTGTGCCTGAAACCTCACCATTGGGTCATGGAGATAGGCATATCCCAGTAGGCAGCCTAGCTAGAAATGGGAAAACTGGTTGCGAAAATTAGTCAAGAGACTTGTGTCTATCCAACATGGTAGAGAGTCCTGGAGGAACACACACACATAAAGTTCTACTCTGACCTCTACATGCACATACAGAGGTGCATGTACCCACAAACCCAAATGCATGCACCACACATAACATCCATTTACATTAACTGTGCATGAGCACTTGCACATTCACACCTTCCCCCCCCCCACACACACACAGAGAGAGAGAGAGAGAGAGAGAGAGAGAGAGAGAGAGAGGTGGGGGAGGGAGTCAGAGAGACTGAGAAACAGAGAGACAGAGACAGAGACAAAGAGGAGATCTAGTTTGATGAACCAGTGAGATTATTATAGATGTTTACAGGATAAGGAGTGAGGGATTCCTTACAGCTCAATAGACTATTTGAAGGCATCCCCCCCCCCAGCCAAAAAACCACCTAGTGTTGTTCATGGCTCAGGAAATTACAATTATCAGAGAATTCTCCCTCCCAAGCTCCCTTTAGTTTACATAAAGTTAAAGAAGAAGATTTAGCAACTCTCTGAGTCTGAGTTTTTTACTTCCCCAAGCCTTGAAAGTTTTGTTTACTTCCTAAGTTTTGATGAGATTCTCACTAGCACAAAATGTTTTAATTCAGAAGAAATTGCTACACATCACATCAACAGACTATTCTTATTATCAGAAAAAATTTAAAACAAAAAAATAACATGATCATGTATAGAGTCCCTAGTTGTAATAAATACACACATTAGCCTGGCACAATAAATAGAGTTTGAGAGCTAATGTTTCTGCGATTTATAATCTCAAGAGATAGGATTGATGTGGCAAAAAGCATATATGTGGGTATTACTTAGAGAAAAATATTTTTATATGTAAGTTTTTGCTTAGTCTGTGAATATAAAGTTTGTATGACTAGACCAAGTCTCTGAAAATTTTCTTTTAGAGTTGAGCATTTAAGTAATGTACAAATTATCATATGACAAGAACTCACAGCAGCAACCAGAGATGCTACTAATTTGTGCAAATAATGGACAAGAGATTTAGCAGGGATTCATAGCTGTTTGAGAGAGTAGGGATTAGCAGAAAATTAACTTTGGCATGGTGTTTCCAGAGAAAGAATTCTGTTGAATGCAAAAGTCTCGGGTTGATAAGGTGAAATGAGTTATCTCTCCAAGCAGGGATCCTTTATGCTTGAGTAAATTTTTTTGATGCTTGGAAACATGTTAGTAGGATGCATATGAGTGTGCTGTCAATATTTCCTTAAAAGAATGCTTCCCTTAGCCAATTTCCAGATCTGTCAAATTAGTTTAGGAGAATATATAAATGCACAGACATTACTGTTTCAGCTTCCTGATTTTTCTCAATCCAAAAAAAAAAAAAAACAAAAAAAAAAAAAAAACAAAAACAAAAAACAAAAAACAAAAAAAACCACTTAAGGTCCAGAGTAACTAGATGACTTGTCCAAGGGTACATATGTGCTGTATTCAAAGCAAAAGTTATAATGCATTGCCAATGTAGCCCAGAGATTTCTCCCCCACTGAGTTCACTGTACCATCATTTGTTTTTAAGTGAATGGTGCTTAGTAAAGTTCTAAAGTCCGATACACCTTCCACATCATTTGAAGAGTTCAGCCTTTGATTGTCCCACCTGATCTCTGTCCCAGAGGGCAAATGCAATCAGTGGGGATAATCTGAATCGACTAAAATGCCTGTGTCCATGTATGTTACTATTGACCCTCCTCACTGATGCTACACCATTATGATAGCCAAGGTTGGCCACTGCCACTTTGAATTAGTGGTTTATCTTGAGTGCTGAAGGGGAAGAAGTTTCTGGGGGATAGGATGATGAATCACACGGCAGGGAACACATGTAGCTGTGATTAATGGGACATTACACAACAACAGAAAATAGAGCCAACTGTGTGTCGAGATAACTGGAACCACAAAGACCAAGTTATTGTCTGAGGTGATGTAATTAACTTTGAGCCCCACCATAGCTTGGATGGCTGATTCCAGTGAGCCTTTCTATTGTGGTAGTAATAATGACAAGCCTGTGCCTTCTTCTTTTATAAATTCTACCCTATTAAGGAACATTTTTTTTTTTCCTTCAATGCCTGGTACTGATAAAATGTCAAAGACTAAGATATAGCAATTTGAAGCAGCACAATTTTAACCAAGTGTTCAGGTTCATTCAACTTTTCCCTTTTCCCAAGGAAAACAATAGAAGAAAAGGTTAAACATTTGCCTTATGATATATGAGCTTATACAAATATTTAAATGCCTCCAAAGCTGAGTGAATATCCTTTTTAATGGGAGGGGCATGCTCTGATGTGAAGAGAAGAGTATCACATAGAAAGCCTTTCTCTGAAGCAACTGTAGTGTAGAAAGGATTCTTCTGCCTGTCACTTGTCACAACCTGGCTGGAGCATATCTTGCTCATTCAAGTATGTAAGTACTCATCTCTCTTAGGGAGTAAGTAATTGCTTTGTCTATGAGCAGGAATGCCTGGTTTGGAAGCCTGCATGTGTACAATAGTTTCCAAAATTACTTTGTGCACTTTGAAATAAAGAAAAATGTTGGAATGGTCTCCTCCTTTTCATTCTTATTCACATCTTTTTTTCAGTTTGCAAACTTTGAAGGGTAATCAACATTAAACAGTGAGTCTCAGCCCCTGTGTTCCTAATATTGAATACCTGATTAAATCACAAGGAATAGAATTATAGGGGCTTTTTTTTACAATATTCATCTCAATATGTTTTAGAATTATGTGTCTACTTTCATATGCTAGCAGGATAGCAAACCTTTCCCTAATATTCAGAGCCATTCTAAGGTATAATTGGAGCACCATCTTAGTCCCCACCTTTCATGCATGCTTCTTCTCTTCCTCACAGAATGTTGAAATAGCAACAGCTACAGTTTGCAGTGTAGCTACACTTTACAAGGGTATTAACCCTAGTGAATGCAGTGCACGTGACGTGAATTTGAACGCCACTCAGATTGTGACCCACACACCACATTTATAGTGCACCAATTTTACTTTGTACCTATTATGCAAGAATAAGATAATTTCATCAAGGTTTACAAATACCAAAAAGAACATGGTCTGCTGTAAAAATTATCATGATTCCTTTGCTACACATATCTCTTTCATATAAGTGACTATAATTGAAAAACCTTTATTAGAAATATGCCAATATTCAACCTCTGCTGGTGATTGTTGCATGAAGATTGCCATTTTACTCAACTTTTGCAAACCAGAAAGAATCAGAAGTCAGGGACATCATATAGTTTGAGCTAATATAGCACAGCTAATTTTACTGCTTTTTATAAATGCAAAGATAATTGTTTATAATGAATTATCACAGACACGAGTCTTTGTTGCTGCACTTACTCAGACCCTTTCAGCTAATTTATAAATTCATGTCCCTCACACCAAAGAACAAATACTTGCTGAGTATCCAATATGTGTAAATATAAACAATTAAGGGAAGAGAGTTTTCAGTATTAGCACTGACCACTAGTACGTGCCCCATATTTCATTCACGTCAGCAGACATAAGAAATAGCAACTGGCCACTAATGTAATAACTGTAGCAATCATAGAGGCAGCTTCAAATTGCTGTATGTACTGTTGGCCAAGTGTTAAATAATGCAGTATGTATTAATAATGTAATAATGCAATAAAATGTTCGGTCTCCTTTTTCTATATACTACTCTGTTATTCAAAGTGGCTCCTTTATGTGAGGTCTCTGTATTTGTCTTTTATTGCCTTCCATATATCCAGTTCCAAATTCCATGCTAATTACTTCCTAAATCTTGGTGAAAATGTATCATTTCTTCGTATTTTTCTTCTTTTCCATCCATCCTAGCTTCCTTTGTTTCTAATCTTAGACTGACATATTTTGTTGTGTCTTTCAATGCCCCTTTAAACTAATTTATTTCTTCCTCTGGCATTCAATGTTTTCTGCTCTTGAAAAGGACTTAGTTTTCTCTTTCAAGAGCAGTTAGATGAGAAAAAAAAAAGGAAATCACAAAAAGCAGGTGATTGCTTTCTTGAATTCTTATCTCAAAAGGCCTTTCAAACTTCAACTATGGCATACACACCCTAGAAAAAGAATGTGGGCCTACAAAGGCCACACACCCTCAGAACACAGAACACAAGCCTAGGACACTGGTATATGAGTAATGTCTTTGAAATACAGGTTAGTATTTATTTAGGGGCATTATAAAATGAGTACTAATTTGGTTGTGGGTGTCCTGTCCGTCTCTAGGACAAGGATGTTCACACATTAGCTCATTATCTTTTGGATTTCATTTATATGCTGTTATTAACACAACTGTCCAGTGTAAATAAGTAATTAGGGGAAAATTATGTTCACTTGTGATTCTGGAATAAGGTTATGGAGGGCACGGTGTAATGGCATTGGCTGTCAGATTTAAAAATGGCTCTGTGACTTACATGGCATGTGTCTTCTGAGGGCTTTCTGTTTCTTGTTATAAAGCACCAAGATGTATCCACAGAATCTCAAGAGGGTAAGTTAACTTATCCCAATCACCTTCCCAAGTATCAGGTCTAAATAGCAGAGTGACATTAAATGTCCACATTCCTTTTCAATATTTTCACTCATCGCATTATTGAAAATTTTAAACGATAGATTTAGGACTTACTTGTCATTGCTCCATTAACGATTCCTCCTAACACCATCACCACCCTCAACAGCTCCTTATTCCCACACAACTTTGAGATTTCTTCCTTTCTTTTTTTTTTTTTCATTTCTCATTAACTCTAGTTTAGATTATTTGGCTAATCGTGGAATGGTGTCTGTTCTGGAGTAGACACCTAAGGGTCATATCAGAAAGAAAGCTGGGATTTATTCTCATACACTATTAGGTGCCAATAGATCCTCAGCAAGAGTGCTATTTCCTCCACATTCACCCCTCTATGCTGGCATTTTGTCTGACTGGAGATGGCTCAAATATTCTGAATGCTGTCACAACTGCTGTGAATTCATATGCGCATCTGTCCTGTGGTGTCTTGAATATACCATGCCCTTGATGATTCCTATCACCTCTGGCTCCTACAGTCCTTTCATTTGCTCATCCATGACAATTCCTGAGGAATGTGGTGCAAATGACTACTTTAGAGCTCACTACTTTGTAGTATTTTATTCTCTGCATACTGACCATTTGAGCTGTCTCTTTGTTAACTGTCATGTACATTAAGGAGATGCTTCTCCTATACACAGTGGGAGATGTTCTGCTCTGTGAGTATAATGTGAAGTCATTAGGAAAAATTTCTATACTTCAACTATTTAGCCAAAAAGAGGATTTCTCTTCTAGGGTCTATGATTATATATGATCTGTCTAGGTACAAATTCATGGTCTCTGTTAGCATCAGGTATGGCTTAAATATAATGCAGTAGGCCATAGTTCCATATAAAAAGTGATCATTCTTTCCTATAAAATTGTGAACAACTATTGAGCTTGTTGGCATATTTTGTAATACCAGTCAATGTTGTAGTTTGCAAGGTTCATAGCTGGGTGAGATCGGAGTTTACTTTTCTCCTTTGTTGAATTTTGCATGGCACCTTCTAACATGACCAACAGGAGTCAGTAGAGGTTAACAGCTCGATTTTTCCATGTTCTATTAGTTATGTGTAGGATGACCTTAGCAATGTCATCACCCTTCTACCTTAACACCTCAGAGTGGAGCCTAACCTCTAACCTGTGAGTTGTAGGAAACCAACCATACTCCAAACACAGCATATTATCATCTGTATCTTGTATCCTGTATCTTGTCTCATATGTATCAAGTAGTCTTCTCTGCACTTTTCTGGGTTTCAATTTTTTTATTGGACCACAATAAATTCTACCTTTGTGCTTACGGAACTTGGATTTTTCCTTGTAAAAACCCTCCACCCTCTGCTGTTTGCATAGCACATTTCTGGTCATCCTTCGATGCATATATGTAAATCCTCAGCCCTTCTCAGTCTATCTTGCTGTAAGCAAGCAGCTGCCATTGAATTTCCAAACACTTATGTTTAAACTCACTTAATATTCAAAATGAACTTGTTGGCTGTGTTTTTTCTCCCTTAGCATCAAATCAATTGTGGATGTGTGTTGATTGGATATTTCTTCTGTCTTCTCTTAATGATATGAATGTGACAGTGAAAATATCATAACCACAGTCACTTTCTTATGCACATAGAACCTATGAGCCAGAAGTTTGAGAAGGTGACAGTTTCAGATATGATCTGTATCCTTCATATTAAATGGGAGCAGAGTTGATCATGTAAGGAGGGAAGAGTCCTATGGGGGAGCCAAATAGGTAAAAGCTGTTTCTTAAGCTTATGGTTCTGCTACTTTTGAGTCCAGTTCTAAAACAATGAAAGCTTGCATGTTGTTTTATATTTATTAAGTAGCTAGTTATGTTTCTGCTTCAGAAATGGTAATATATTTTTATAATTCTCAAATGAGGAAACTATGTTTTAAACATGATAATTTATCAAATATCTCATGTAAACATATCTATGGATTTCCCTGGTTGAAATGCAATTTGTCTGTAAGTTATTATTTTAGATTAGAATAGAAAAATGCCCCCAAAACACCCACAATGTGGCACTCATATTTTCCTTACTGCACTTTTATTTGTGAAAACTTTTATATGAATTTCACATGCCCCAAATTTTCCTACAATATCAATTACTAATAAACACTTACAGTGCATATTTCTGAGTTTTAGTTATTGCATTATTGATTGGCAGAAGATTTTGAACATGGTTCATGAATTATTTACCATGTGTGCCTACCGGGAGCACAAAATCTGAATACAGGTAAGCCAAGAATATGCATGAATTTCAGAGAGTTTGGTTCCTCATTCAGATAGCTACTGTCTAAAATATGCTGCAGGAAGCACCTCATTTCCCAGTCTCAGGATGACTGGAGCTTTCAGTGTGTTTCAAGTTTCCTTAGAAAACAAATTGTGATAGTCTTCTGACATGTAAAACAGGATTAGTAAGTACACTGAGTATTATTTATTGTGTTTCATTCTGATTTTTAAAGAAAAATGAGTAAAAAATCTAAGTAATATTATTCTAGACATATAAAACATATTTGAAACTAATAACCTTTGTATTCATATTCAGTCTATTGAATGAGTTCTGGGTGAGATTATTACATTTCAATTTAATTTGTAAATATAGGAACTTTGTAGGTGAGGTTAATAGCTTTACCAACTCAGTTATGAATTAAGTTTCCATGTATTCAAATTAAAGGCATTGTCCAATTGTTTTGCTCACATAGCTCTAAATACTGTGCATGTAGGTTGTGTAATGCATACACAGGTATAGCTATGTGTATGTATCCAACATGTGTGTGTGTGTGTCCAAATGCATGTACAGTTGGAGGCCAGGTGTGTCAAAGCTAAGTTTTCAACTCTTTTGCCTTCTAATACATGTATGTATGTATTTATGTATGTATACATTTATTTATTTATTTATTTATTTATTTATTTATTTATTTATTTACATATCCAGTTACTTTATTACTGAGACAGTGTTTTTCACTGAACCAAAGCAAGACTAGCTGGCCAGCACATTGCAGGGATCCCTGTTTCCACCTCACAAGTACTAGAATTACAGAAATGTTCCACTCTGCATAACTTTGAAATGGCTATTGTGATCTGAGCTCAAGTCATCATGCTGGTACAGAAGATACTTTACTGACTAAGCCATATGCCAAGCTGTATATATTATTTTATGTTACAGAAGCCAATAATATAGAAATGTATAACATTAACTCCATACACATGAATAAGTTTTCAATATTCTACCTCTTTGTGCAGCTAGAGTCCTTTGCCCCACATATGCTTCTTTGTCTGAACACCTGGTTCCCGGCTATTGATGCTCTTTCAGGACACTGTGAAGTTTTTGATATGACTCCTAGACATTGGATGCAGGAACATGAGTTAACATTACCATGTGAGCTTATCCCGGTTCCAAACCGAAAGCACTGCTTTCTGATTTTGAAGTTACTTCAGGTTTCCAGCTGTGAGCTCCTGCCAAACACCCTTCTCCAGAACTGGGCATTCCCAAAAACTTGGGCAGAATGCATCCTTTCCCTCTAAATTGTTTCTGCTGAGCATTCTGCCATAGTGTTTGCCTATATTAAAACATCAATCACTAAAGAGGTGTACAATTTATCTTCTTATGTAACATTTGCTCTGAAGATCCAAGGCATCCTATAACTGGTTATTGTACTTATTCATTCAGAATTGACACACTAAGATTACAAGTGTGTCTGTTGATTTGTCTAGCACATTTTAATATATTTCTATGTTATCTCTTCAAAGGAAATGTAACATTCAACACAGTTACAAATCAACTGTAATATCATGTAGTCAAACATACAGAAATTTAACTTTATTACAGATAAAATACTAAGATGGGAGTCAAACTTAGCTATGAGCTTTTGGAAAGATTTTTGTCTCATACATCAGGCAAGGCTTGGCTTATGTGCATCACATGCTAGACTCTGTGCAAGACCCTGAATACGTGTAGTCTTCCTTTATACTAAAAGATGCTGATCAGTTCTCCCAAAATCAACAGCATGTGATTGAAAGACTATGATACTTAAAAGTGTCCAGATTCATATGTAGCAGAAGATGGCATTATCTGACATTAATGGGAGGGGAGGGATGCTTGATACCCCAGCATAGGGGTATGCTAAAGGGGTGAGGCAGGAGTGGGTGAATCAGTGGAGAAACACCCTCATAGAAGCAAAGGGGAGAGGAGATGGGGGGTTGGTGGAAGGAGCATATTATATATGTAAATGAATAAAGTGATTAATATAAAAAATTAAATTAAATTAAAAAGTGATGCTCCTGTCTTAGTGTTGCTTTATTTCTTTCTCTTCTCCCACATTCATTATGACTAATTAGCTGGGCGATGCCTTCATGAGAAATGTCAATCACCTGGAAAGTTGCAACAAGTTTTAAGCTATAGTATGCCAGCTATAGAAGAGGAAATTGTATATGAACGAGAAGACCTTTGAGCCAAGTTCACTCTAACAAGAGGACACATCTAACACATATGATTAATTTAGTAAATGTATGAGCTTGTCATACTTTTTAATGATCCAGGGTGGGGAAAATAAGTGCACAGTTAACAGTGGAGAACCTGGGAAGATAGCGACATATTGGCTAACAGGGCTATGGAAACCTCCTGTAGAAAGCAGCTCATTACAGGAATTAGAGAAAGTTCTTTCCAGGAGGAAAGACGTATGAAGAGGTTTATTATTTTCTCAAATTCCTGTTCACATTATAACATTGAGAAAATACTGATTTGTTTGTTTTTTTTTTTTTTTTTTTCCTAATACATGGGAATGTTTTTCTTTCTCAAACTAAAGTGCAGGTCTTGGATTTTCTCAGATTCTACTGTTGCTCTTTGTAACCACATCTACTTTAATTTTTGTCTTTAACAATTATCTGTTTTCAACTGTATTGGTGGATGTGATATCCTTGAAAGAAACATTCTGGCATTCTGTGTTTGTGTGTGTGTGCATGTGAGTATATAGTGTGTGTGTGTATGCATGCATGGAAATTACAATAAGTAAAGTTACTGGGTCTTGATAGAAGGATCTTAGTTTCTATGACATAAGAAAGTAAAGAACCAACGAAGTGCTAAAAATGAAGTACGTTTTAGGGAGACTTACATCAAATATTACATTAAAAATTCTTTACCTTGAAAACTGTAGTCTAACTCAGTATTCCACAAACAAAGGAAAACACACGCACGCACACACACACACACACACACACACACACACACACACACACACACATACACACACACACACACAAAATGTAGGAGTGACTTGTTGAATTTCAGACAGTGGTTTGAGAGTTGGAGAAATAATTTGACTGAAATTTTTGAATCTAAGAAGTTGGCCATTTTTAGCTTTGTGAGTCTGAGATTCCCTAGTTATTGGGCTTTAATATCAACAGTGATATCAAAGGCTTTCTTGAGATTACCTTGATTTTCACTTGGATCATGTAGACTCCTTTTTCACTGGGTTGGAGGTCTCTGAATACCCTTTGTTTCTCCACAAGGCTTAGTTCTGCTAAGACTTTCCAGTGTGCTTCCCACAACAATGAACCCTTTATATGCCCCTGGGGCCATGCTGTAGATAACTCATAAAGTTGACACAATCATCTCATGTACTTTGAGGACATAAATTATATACTTTCCATTTATTTTTCTTCTGCAGCATGGTATCAATCCCTACAAATAGATATCTGAGGTCACTTTACAAACATGCATACCTTTTATTGCCTTACTACTTCACTATGAAAGAAAAAAAAAAAAACAGAACAAAATCTGGAACTTACACATCCTTTTGTTTCTGTTGAGGGAGTAAGTGTAAAATAAATGTGAAAAAACATTTTAACTATATAAAGAAAAAAATGAATAGAAACAAGAAGGCGAGAAGAAATGTTTTTAGTGCCTATTTTTGTCACTGAATATTTTCTGAAATTAAAAAAAAAAAAGATCACCAGTCTTACAGCATGTGAGAAAACATAATTGAGAAGGAATGCCAAAACATAATGACATTAAGAACATACGATAAGAGAGATCTTTAGATAATGGGAACTTGTTACTCAGTGACACAGATACCCATGACTTTATGATATCTAATGAGATACAATATATTATTTATTATGCATGTTTTGAAAAATATTTGTAGATAAACATGTGCAGGTGCTCATTTAATCCACATTTGTTTCTCCAATTCTAGTAACTAGAGCAGCATTGCCCAAGGAGAGTGTACAGACCACTGTGTCAGAATTGCCTGAGAATTCTGTTTCAAAGTTTGAATCCTTATTTCACCGTTCCTTGGGTCCACTGAATCAATGAATGTAGGGTTAGAAATCAAAAGTCTACATTTTCAGTAGCCTCTTTAGCTTCCCTCAATAAATAATGTAAAAATAACATTGGAACATACATTTAGGCATTTCTTTTCTTTTTTTTAAACATGGAAAATGGGTATTTTTTTGAACAACTTTATTTTAAAAAACAAAGATAAATAAACAAATTTTAAGCAGTTTTGAATAAAAGTATACGAATACATTTTTGTCAGTGCTTGGCTTTTTTTTTCTCAAAGGTTTGATAGTGTGCATTAAGGTCTTACTAGTTACAATGAGCAAAAAGTACATGTAAAACTGGATGTAACCCAGAATTAGTTAAAGTTTTCTTGTTGTGTAAGGGTTGAGCATAATGTTTTTTTTTTTCTTCTTGAACTTCAAGCAGTCTATGAGTTGTTTCTGGGTGTTCAGAGCTTTCTGTGGTTAGTATCCCATTATCAGTGACTGCATATCATGTCTGTTCTTTTGTGACTGGGTTATCTCACTTAGGATGATATTCTATAGATTCAACCATTTTCTTAAGAATTTCATTAAGTCATTGTTTCTGATAGCTGAGTAGTACTCCATTGTGTAAATGTACCAAAATTTTGTATCCATTCATCTACTGAAAGACATCTGGGTTCTTTCCAGCTTCTGGCTATTATAAATAGAGCTGCAATGAACATTGTGGTGCATGTGTCTTTGTTGTATATTGGAGTGTCTCCAGATATCCCACATTTAGGCATTTCTGTCTAGGTTTTGGATATGCATTTGTGTGTAAAATGTATGTGTTTGAACGGAACGTGTCCATGTCTGAAAGAGGACAACTGTCCAGTGAATATGTAGCCATCAAAGAACAACCTTAGATGGTACCACTTACCTTTATCGAGACAGAGTCTTTCTGCTTTTCGCCACTACATTTATCAAGGGTAACAGTCATTTAAACTTCCTGGAACACTTTTGTTTCAGCTTCTCTACCTGTGGAAATACTGGAATTAAACATGCTTGTTCTAGGCATCCAGAGTTTGTATAAATTCCATTAAGTTAAACACACATCCTGACCACTGTCCAGCAAGCACTTTTACCCATGAACTCTTCTCAGCCATCAATCTAAGTCTCTGATCAACAGCTTTTCACATATGAATCATATATGAAGGCTCACCATGAGAGGTGAATTCTTTGAAAAAATTCTTTTAAAAGCTGCATAATATAAGCCAAGAAACTGTCCCATTTTATGTCAGCATCCTCTTTAACATTAGCTGACATAAAATGATCCCTGTTGCTCTGCGAATAATATTATTGGGTATCTCTTCTAGTGCAGAGCCCTACTCTTTTGCCCACTGTCTACAGTATGACAGAATTATGTGTACTGCATACCGTTGTTTTTATGATGCTATTTTTTGATATAGGAAGCACCAAACCGTTCTAAATTGGCACCTTTAAGTAGACATATGTGACAGAATACTGTTCAATAAAGTACGTACGAACATCACCATTTATATTTGCAGTTTCCTTCTTTTTTTTTTTTTTTTCCAAAACGCAACATGGAAATAGTCAAAGTCATCTTGTTTTGTAAATATATGTATATTTTTTTGTTTTCTTTATTTCTTGGACTTCATACAGTCTGTGAGTTGTTTCTGGGGGAGTGCAAGCCTCTGGGGTTAGCATCCCACTATCGGTGACTGCATATTATGTCTGTTCTTTTGTGACTGGGTTATCTCACTCAGCATGATATTCTCTAAATGCAGCCATTTTCTTAAGAATCTGGTTAAGTCATTGTTTCTGGTGGCTGATTAGTATTCCATTGTGTATATGTACCACAATTTTTGTATCCATTCATCTTCTGAAGGACGTCTGGGTTCCTTCCAGCTTCTGGCTATTATAAATAGAGCCGCTATGAACATTGTGGTGCATATATCTTTGTTGTGTATTAAAGTGTCTCTGGGGTATATGCCCAGAAGTGGAATAGCTGGGTCTTCAGGTAGTACTATATCCAATTTTCTGAGGTATCGCCAGACAGATTTCCAGAGTGGTTGTATTAGCTTGCAACCCCAACAACAGTGGAGAAGTGTTCCTCTTTCTCCACAGCCTCGCCAGCATCTGCTGTCATCTGAGTTTTGGATCTTGGCCAATCTGACTGGTGTGAGGTGGAATCTCAGGGTTCTTTTGATTTGCATTTCCCTGTTGGCTAAGGATGTTGAGCACTTCCTCAGGTGTTTCTCGGCCATTCAGTGTTCCTCAACTGAAAACGTTTTGTTTAGCTCTGTACCCCATTTTTTAATAGGGTTATTTGATTCTCTGGTGTCTAGCTTTTTGAGTTCCTTGTACACCTTGGATATTAGGCCTCTATCTGATGTGGTGTTGGTAAAGATCTTTTCCCATTCTGTTGGTTGCCGTTTTGTTTTTTGATGATGTCTTTAGCCTTACAGAAACTTTGCAATCTCATTAAGTCCCATTTGTTAATCTTTGACCTTAGAGCTTGAGCCATTGGTGTTTTGTTCAGGAAATTTTCTCCTGTACCTATGTGTTCTAAATTTTTCCCTACTTTCTTATCTAATAGTTTCAGTGTATCTGGTTTAATGTGGAGATCTTTGATCCACTTACACTTGAGCTTTGTACAAGGAGATAAGAACGGGTCTATTTTCATTCTTTTGCATGCTGAGTGCCAGTTGGACCAGCACCATTTGTTGAATAGGCTGTCCTTTTTCCATTGAATGTTTACTGCTCCTTTGTCAAAAATCAGGTGACCATATACATGAGGACTCATTTCTGGATCTTCTATTCTATTCCATTGATCCACATGCCTATTTCTGTACCAGTACCATGCAGTTTTCAGCACAATTGCCTTGTAATATAGCTTGAGGTCAGGGATAGTGATTCCCGCAGATGTTTTTTGTTGTTGAGGATGTATTTCCCTATTCTAGGTCTTTTGTTATTCCATATGAAATTGCACATTGATCTTTCCAATTCCATGAAGAACTGGGTTGGAATTTTGATGGGGATTGCATTGAATCTGTAGATTGTTTTGGTAAGATGGCCATTTTTAAGATGTTGATTTTTCCAATCAATGAGCATGGGAGATCTTTCCATTTTCTGAGATCCTCCTCAATTTCTTTCTTTAGAAAACAACAATTGTGAAGGGTATGTTTTCCCTAATTTCTTTCTCCACATATTTGTCCTTTGAGTACAAGAAGGCTACTGATTTGTTTGAGTTAATTTTGTATCCAGCCACTTTGCTGAACTTGTTTATCAGCTGTAGAAGTTCTCTGGTGAAATTTTTGGGGTCACTCAAGTACACTATCATGTCATCAGCAAAGAGTGATGTTTTTATCTCTTCTTTTCCGATTTGTATCCCCTTGATCTCCTTTTGCTGTCTAATTGCTCCAGCCAGAATTTCCAGTACTATGTTGAATAGGTAGGGGGAGAGTGGGCAGCCTTGTCGAGCCCCTGATTTTAGTGGGATTGCTTTAAGTTTCTCGCCATTAAGTCTGATGTTGGCTGTTGGTTTGCTGTATATTGCGTTTATTATGTTTAAGTATGGGCATTGCATTCCTGTTCTTTCCAGGCCTTTTAACATGAAGGGGTGTTGGATTTTGTCAAATTCTTTCTCAGCGTCTAGTGATATGACCATGTGATTTTGGTCTTTGAGTTTGTTTATATGGTGGATTACGTTGATGGATTTCCTTACGTTAAACCATCCCTGCATCCCAGGGATGAAGCCTACTTGGTCATGATGAATGATTGTTTTGCTGTGTTCTTGGATTCAGTTTGCGAGGATTTTGTTGAGTATTTTGCATCAATGTTCATAAGTGAGATTGGTCTGCAGTTCTTTTTCCTTGTAGGGTCTTTGTGTGGTTTAGGTACGAGGGTTATTGTAGCCCCAAAAAATGAGTTGGGTAATATTCCATCTGATTCTATCTTTTGGAATAGTTTGGCGAGTATTGGTGTTATATCCTCAATAAAAGTCTGATAAAATTCTGCACTGAACCTATCTGGACCTGGGCTTTTTTTTGGTTCGGAGGCTTTTGATGACTTCTTCTATTTCTTTAGGTGTTATAGGGTTATTTAGATGGTTTACTTGGTCCTGGTTTAACTTTGGGACCTTGTATGTGTCTAGGATTTCGTCCATTTCCTCCAGATTTTCCAATTTTGTGGAGTATAAGTTTTTGTAGTAGGATCTGATGATTTCTTGAATTTCCTTAGTTTCAGTTGTTATGTCCCCACTTTCCTTTCTGATTTTGTTAATTTGGATACTCTCTCTTTGCCCTCTAGTTAGTCTGGCTAGGGGTTTATCAATCTTGTTGATTTTCTCAAAGAACCAACTCTTGGTTTTGTTGATTATTTCAATGGTTCTTTTTGTTTCTATTCGGTCTATTTCTGCCCTAATTTTGATTATTTCTTGCCGTCTACTCTTTTTGGGTATATCTGCTTTCTTTTGTTCTAGGGCTTTTAGCCGTGCTGTCAGGTTGCTGATGTGAGCTCTCTCCAGTTTCTTTGTGGAAGCACTTAGGGCTATGAGTTTTCCTCTCAATACTGCTTTCAATGCATCCCATAGGTTTGTGTATGTTGTGTTTTCGTTTTCGTTGAATTCTAGAAAATCCTTAATTTCTTTCTTTATTTCTTCTTTGACCCTGCTATCCTTTAACAGAGCATTGTTTAGTTTCCATGTGTATGTGGGCTTTTTGTTGTCTTTGTTGTTGTTAAAGACCAGCCGTAGACAATGGTTATCTGAAAGGATGCATGGGAGTATTTCAATCTTCTTATATCGATGGAGGCTCGTTCTGTGTCCAATTATGTGGTCAATTTTTGAGAAGGTGTCATGGGGTGGTGAGAAGAAGGTGTATTCTTTTACTTTGGGATACTATATTCTGTATATATCTATTAATTCTAGTTGGTTCAAAGTCTCTGCTAGTTTTGCAGTGTCCTTGTTCAGTTTCTGTTTTCCTGATCTGTCCATTGGTGAGAGTGGGGTATTAAAGTCTCCCACTATTATGTGTGGGGTGAAATGTATTTTTTGAGCTTTAGTAGGGTTTCTTTTATGAATGTGGGTTTTTTTTAATTTGGAGCATATATGTTAAGGATTGAGAGTTCCTCCTGACAGATTTCCCCGGTAATGAGTAAAAAGTGTCCTTCTTTATCTTTTTTAATAACTTTTGGTTGGAAATTTACTTTTTTCGATATTAGAATAGCCACTCCAGCTTGCTTCTTGGAGCTGTTTGCTTGGAAGTTTTTTTCCCACCCTTTTACTCTGAGATAGTGTCTGTCTTTGTCTCTGAGATGAGTTTCCTGTATGCAGCAAAAGGCTGGATTTTGTTTATGTATCCAGTCTGATAGTCTATGTCTCTTTATTGGGGAGTTGAGACCATTTATGTTAATAGATATCAAGGAATAGTTGTTTCTGTTTCTTGCTATTATTGCTTTTTTGGGTTGAGTTGTGTCTGTGTTTTTTTTCTTCTTTTAGTTTTCTTGTTTAGGAGTTTTCTTGTTCTTACTAGGCTGTATTTTCCCTCATTGTATTGGGTTTTCTACCTATAATTCGTTGTAGTGCTGGGTTTGTGGTCAGATATTGTGTGAATTTTGATTTGTCTTGAAATATCTTCATCTCTCCATCGATGGTGATTGATAGTTTTGCTGGGTATAGCAGCTTGGGCTGGCACTTGTGCTCTCTTAAGGAGTGCATGATGTCTGTCCAGACTCTTCTCGCTTTCATAGTCTCTGTTGAGAAATCGGGTGTGAGTCTGTTTGGTCTGCCTTTATATGTTACCTGGCCTTTTTCCCTTACTGCTTTTAGTATTCTTTCTTTACTTTGGGTGCTTGATGTTTTTACTATTATGTGTCGGGAGGTATTTCTTTTCTGGTCCAGCCTATTTGGAGTTCTGAAGTCTTCTTTTATGCTCGTGGTCATCTCATTCTTGAAGGTAGGGAAGTTTTCTTCTATGATTTTGTTGAAGATATTTACTGTGCCCCTTAGTTGATACTCTTCTCCCTCTTCTATTCCTATTATCCTTAGGTTCGGTCTTCTCATTGTGTCTTGGATTTCCTGGACATTTTGGGTTAGGAGCTTTTTGTTTTTTGCATCTTCTCTGTCTGTTTTGTCTATGTTTGCAATGTTGTCTTCTGCCCCCGAGATTCTCTCTTCGATCTCTTGTAATCTATTGGAAATGCTTGCTTCTGTGACTCCTGATTTCTTTTTTTGGTGTTCTGACTCTAGGGTTATCACTTTTAGTGTTTTCTTTATTGTTTCAATCTCTGTTTTAATTTCCCTCTTCCATTCCTTTATTTCTTTGGTTCTGTTTTCCTCTAGTTCTTTGAGTTCTTTGAGTGTTTTTCTTGTTTCTTCTTTAAAAGCTTCTGAGTCTTTTTGCTTTTCCTCCCTTTCTTGTTTAAGTAACTCTATCAGCGTCTTGAGGTATGATTTCAGGTCAGTGTCTTCTTTTTCTGGAGTGTTTGGAATTCCGATGTTTACTGTTATGGGAGAGCTGGGTTCTGGTGTTGCTAGATTGTCTTGGTTCCCTTGGGATATACTATTTCTCTTTCCTCTTGCCATTTTGTTGTCAGTGATATGTTCTTACCTTTCCCTTGTATCTGGTCTGTATCCCTGGTTCTCTACTGGTTGAGGTGTCAGATGGGTCAAGCCCTGTTTTATGCCTCAGAGTCGTCGGGTGTGAGCAGAAATTCCAATGTTCTGTTTCTGTTTGCTGGATCAGGCACGGCAGGGCAGGGCAAGGCAGGGGGTGCACTTTCCTTGTGTACTCCACAGAGATCTTTCTGCTCCCCTGCAGCCCAGGTCTCCCACCCACCAGTTGCTCAGCCTCTATGAGCCACCGTTCCGCCTGGCAGGTAGGCCAGGCTTCGCTCTGTGTCTGGAAGTCGCCTCCGGGTGGAAACAGAAGTTCTGATTTTCTGTTCCCAATCCCAGTTGCTCAGCCTCTATGAGCCGCCGTTCCGCTTGGCAGGTAGGCCAGGCTCTGCTCTGAGTCCGGAAGTCGCCTCAGGGTGGAAACAGAAGTTCTGATTTTCTGTTCCCAATCGCAGTTGCTCAGCCTCTATGAGCTGCCTTTCCGCCTGGCAGGTAGGCCAGGCTCAGCTCTCTGCAGTTTCCTTCTTAATGCAGAGACAACTATACAGGAAATAGTGATGTACAGAAGAATTTTAATTTGCTTGCTATAGACATTTTTTACTTTCGTCTTTGATTTGTACTTATCTTGCCCTTTACTAAACATATTTTTTGCAATTCTTTTGAATTTAACATCTTCTCTTTAGATAATAGAAAATATATATATATCATTTCCACCCTTCCAACCCTATCTTATGCCTCAACGTGTTTTTCCTGCACATGGGCATATGTGTGTGTGGGGGGGTGTCTGTGTGTATATACTGAGCTCATACTTAGTGTACACAGAAGTCAGAAGAAGGTACTAGATTCTTTGTTGGAGTTAAGGACAATTGTAAGTTTCTAGAGGTGAGAACCAAATTTCAGGCTTCTTCAAAAATAACAAGTACTCTTAATCCATAAAGCCAACTCTCCAGCTTCTGCACTTAACTTTTAAAAGAGTGTTTTTCTTTGTAAATATAATTTATTTTGTTTAACAGAAGTTTATAAGATGATTTAGTTCATTAAATTCATTTATTAGCTGGTATAAAAAATCAATTATTTGGTTAATGTAAATTCTTCCAATTATTTACTGTATGTGTGTGCACATGTGTGTTTATCTGTTTTGTGTGTGTATGGGTGTACACATGTGAGTTTTTGTTGTTTGTTTTATTCTTAGGAACTGCTTTTCTGTGTATGGTGAAGCAGACAGTGTCTACTCTACTGTGGCAGCCCAGTGCCTTGGGATTCCATGAGAAATATGCTGCTTTTCTTACTGGAAACAGCTCTCCGGAGCCACACCTGTAAGTGTCACAGAAAGTATAGAGGCATCAATAGATCTGCTAATCATGAGAATAAAGCCTTCAGAAGATTCAGGCTTGGGCTAGCTCAGCATCTCCCCTCACTCCAAACAGTAAGTTCCCCAATGAAGACTCAGAGTTCAGAGAAGACAGAGGAGACAGGGGAAGAAGAACAGTGCTTTGAGGCCAAGTGGTTGGACCAATGGGACCAGGTAGATTGGTGAATACAAAGCCATGTGCAGAGTTTTGTTTAGAGTTTAAGAGACAATAACATCCTTCAAAGACAGTCTCAGGCTGCCCATAGCAAACCTTAAACAAGTGGCTTATATATTCATTTTTCTCAGGAAGAGTAATTATCTGAAATAAATATTTTGTTTATATTTCTTATTATTCGATCTGTAACTTTACATTACTAAACATGATTAACTTTGGACATTACCCATATGTCTATGTCTTTTAATTATCTTAGTCAATTTCTGAATGGCCGTAAGTGATTGATATCAGTTAGTTTTTCCACAGCTTCACTGAGCAAACCTCTCAACATCCATGATGATTACTGCCTTCATTTCCTTCACAATAATAAGAGTTCCAGACCCAAGAACTATTGCTGATGCCAAGAAGTGCTGCCTTGCAGGAACCAGATCTGGATGCCTCCTTAGAAGCTCTGCCAGAATCATACAGATACAGTTGAGGATGCTTGCAGCTCTTCATCGGACTGACAGGGAAACCCCAATGATAAACCTAGTGAAAGCTCTGAAGGAGCTGAAAGGGTTTGAAACCTCGTGGGAAAAACATTATCAAGCAACCAAACTCTCCAGAACTCCAATGGACTAAAACACCAACTATTGAGCACACATGGAGAGACACATGGCTTAAGTTGCATATGTAGCAGAGGACAGCAGTGTCTGACATCACTGGGAAAAGAGTCCTTTTGTCCAGTAAAGGTGCATTTTCCCAGTGTAGGGGAATGCCTAAGTTTTGAGGTAGAAAGGGTGATTGGGAGAGGGGGCATCTTCATGGAAGCAAGTGGAGGGGGTAAATGAGAGCAGGGGGAGTCTGGGGGGGAGCTGGAGGGATAACATTTGAAATGTAAATGCACAGAATATCAAATAAAATAATTTAAAAATAATAGGAGTTTCACTTTCTTTCAGTTATAGATAAAATGGGGCTTCAGTTTTAAGGTAATTAAGTCTAACTGAGAAGATTAAATAACATATGATTTAGCGGAGATTTCTTATGCATAGTATATGCAATTATTTTCTGATATTTTTAAGGAAATTATAGAATATAAACTATGTAGAAGAAATATATATAAATATGAAAGTAATTACACTTGAGTGATAAAAATATAGTAAGGAGCTGCTTTCTTCCCCATATTTTGATGTTTATAATTATTTTATCATGAACCCCTAAACCTAGAAAACTACCATGTTCTTATCTTATAGAGACATTCCAGAGGCATTACCCAGTGGAAAATGAAAGGAGGAGTTTCCTCTCAGAGTTTAAAGCTTTGTATAGGAAACCACCCTGGCAATTCCAGCCATTTCTTTGCATCACTTTTCTTTTGCACCTTGCCCATCGCCTTCAATCCCCACGGCAGGTTTCCTCTTCATCTTATAATAACAGAGACATTTTTCTGGAGGACCCGATAAAAGAGACTTTTTTACTTTAATTTTTCTCTCCATTCCATCAGTTTAATAGCTTACCATCCCATCATTCATGACGGCCTCTACGCTAATGTTTGCGGTTGGAATTTAATATGACTATAGTTTGTCAGATTTAGGAGCAGAGTCTTGTACAGAATTTATAATGCAGGGATAGCCAAGAGGTCCTCGCTCCGAAGTGAAACCCTTGAAGTTGAAGAGAATGAAATATTAACACTGCAAAGAATGGGGTTGTAATAATAATTCTCTGGGACAATAGAGTGACTTTAATTTTTTTTTTCAGACAACTCAGATGCTCACCATCTTCTGTGCAATGTCATACAATCCCAAACTTAGTCACATGCTTATGAATGTGGAGAATACAATGGAATATCAAATGTTTAAAGGCGAGGTCAGATATCCAGGAATGCTAGTGAAGGTCATGGGTTCTTCCTGCTCTAAGCATTCCCATAAAAGGGGGCGTGGAGTGAGTGTGAGGTTCTCTGCATTTCCTCCTCCATTCAACCCAGTGGAAAGACAAACAAAATCATACATTCGTACAACTAGGACTTGACTAGAGATTTGTGAGACCAGATTTGTGGAACCAGATGTACCAGTAGATGCTGCTACCAGATCCAATTAACAGTAATGTTGATTTCTCTACCAGGAAATACAAAATGACATGCTGAAGCCCAGGTTTCTGTCCCTGAGAAACATGTTTATTTTAGAATGTATCAACATAATTGGATGCTTACTTAGTCTGAGTCAAACTGGGACAAAATTAGCTTTTAAAACATGCTGCTAATATTGTTGATATTGGAAAATTACAGAAATGTTAGTGAAATTGTCTGTCATACATGCATTGTTGATGCAAATTATGAAAACCAAATATTTAATGTACACTGAAAGAAATGTCTGGAAATCACAGTATTTTTCGACATGTCAAAAGAATAATTGACTGTCAACGAAGACATCAGTAAAATGTACCTCTGGCCAATGTGTCTTTATTTACACTTTAATTGATAACTTAAATTATTTCAATTATTGTTTTCCTCCTAAAGTTATCACACACCAACCAGAGCGAGGTCTGCATCCAAACTATTTTGCATATGTTTGTAGATACATTTGCATATAAGGGCCTGTTTCTACAGAGACCCATAGATAACCTTGGTCATTGTTCCTCAGAAACTGTCTACTGTATTTTATGACAAGGTTTCTCTTTGGCAAAGCTGGCTAGCCAGAGAGATCAGGCGTCTTCTTGTCTTGCTTCCTTAGAACATGCACTACAAATTTGTACCACTATGTTTGTCTTCTTAAACGGTAGCTGCTTCGAATTGAAGTAAAGGTTCTCTTGCTGCAAGACAAGGACTTTTCCACCATCTCTCTGGCTCTAAGTTCTATGAAACTTTAGAATTAAAAGTTGATACATAAATACTGAATTATATACACACATTATGTATATGCATATGTACATGTATGTATAATTGAACTACATGTATAATATAAGCAGAAGCAGAAATTGGTCATATGTTCTTAGCACATGTTGCTCTATCATGCTGTGTCAGTAGGTAGCTGTGCATGTGGTGGACTATAGCAACACAACTTTTATAGGATATTGAACATATCCTGGGATTTTAGGTGGAGATTTCATGTTTTATTACTTTATCACCTAATCAGTATTATACCCTCAATTCAAGTATCATTTAAAGTTTTGAATAAATATATTTGTATACTTAACTGACACAGCAATTTTGTCCAAAGAAAGAGTATATGTCACCAATCCTTAAAAAAAAAAAAAAAAAGAAAAGTAAAATTGGTTACTTTCAATTTGTGAAGCAAATAGCCACATTTTATTATATACACACACTCAGTTTATAGAGTTAAGATGATTTACTTTTCAAAAAATTAAAACCAGTTTTAGTTCTTCCTCCAGAAAAATACAGTTCAAACATAGAGTGAGCAAGAAGGAGCAGGCAGGGTGTTTGAGGGCAGTGGTGGGAAGAAGGAGCCATAAATCTCTGTCTCTCACATTACAGATCTGATGTGATTAGACTGATCATCTATGCCATTACCCTTGGATGGTGCACCATATTCTTTCACAGGTCAACTCCTTACTCTGGACACTGATTCCTTTAACAATTGTTCATGAACACTTGTAAGAGTACTGCATTTTAAGTAGTGGGTACTTTGGACTTGGTGTTTGATTTTATCCCTAAGCATACAGTAAACAGGTCTTTTGTTGTTTTTCAAATATGTGTGTGTGTGTGTGTGTGTGTGTGTGTGCATTGTTGATGTTGAGATATTGTATAAACAGCTCCCACTTCTTGAAACATAAATATACTGTTTTTTTCCAATATTAGCTTTTCCTCATCTTTTAATTTTATTTGAAAGATAACGTCTTTTTCTATTACTTTAAGTAATTATGCATTTTTGTTTATTATAGTCAAAAATTTAAAATTTAATGACTTCTACTATGTTGCATAAAAATATGTGATCTGTCATTTAATTTCTGTTGGCATTCATGTGCAGGACTCCCTAAAATAACATTGGGATAGTAAAACCAAACTTGATAACAGTCTTGTTTCAGAAGATGTTAATACATATTTGAATGGATGCCAGATACTTGAAGCACTGACCAGATTATCAGAAACCCACAGCCTGCTGTAAATAGAGCTCCTGGGAAATGACATGAACTGACCTGATGCCTGCAGAGAAGAAAGATGGGGATTTGTAAGAACTCACTACATGGTTTTGAAATGCAAGGGTGAGAGAACAGAGGTCTGGGTACCAGGATGACCTCAAGAACTTGAGCTTGACCCAAGGTTTCAAGCAGCAGATGACTAAGAGATAACAACACAGTTCTATTAAATGTTAACAGCATTCCTATGAACTAATCCAGGTCTGCCCAATGAACGTGAAGAAGTCATAACTCCAATGTGACTGTACCTGGATATTGAGCCTTCAAGAACACATCTAAAGTGAAATGAGTTGGAAGGGTTTGGCCCTAATTGAGAAGCAACAGTGCTCTTCTAAGTAGAAGAAATAACACAAGAGGTCTCTCTCCCTTATTTCAGAACACAAAAAGAAGTGGCTATTGACACATTGGGACCATGTCTTGCTGGAACTGGTCTGGCACTCCAACCTCTGGAATCATAAGAAAATAAATTTATTTTTTAGGTGGGAAAAATATGCTATTTTGAAATGGCAGCCTGAGGAGAATAGTTCTACAAACAGGAGCCATTTCCTAATTAAATTTTCTTCATTAAAGTTCCTTAATATGCTAAGCCTGACCTTAGCTCTTTTTAATACACTGCCTTGAACTTTCTTTTTTCCTCTTTCTTGCTCCTGAGATTTTTTAATCTTTCCTTGCATATATCACCGAACCCTAATTTGCCTCAAGTGTTACTTGGAAAGATTGGTTGGTTATAAATTAGTACATTACAATAAAACTTCCCTGGCCCTAGACAGTAGTAGCCTAGGATTTATGTTCTCTTATTTATTTATTATTTTATATTTTATTAGTATTCATGTAGTCACAGGAGAACTTTCACTGACTGCTGCTCTTTGTCTTCTGCTCTCTTGCCTCTGGCAATATTGAACGTATGTCTCTAGACATGCAGTGGTGTGAATTTATTTTAATTGTAAGAACACTGAGGTTGTGACTAATCTACTCCTTTGTAATTCACCTACTGTTTTATGGCTTCTTAACAATTACTGTTAGTGTTGTCTGACTTCTAAATCTAAATCAATGCTCACTAATACCCAGAGGTTATCCTACAGTGCTGGAGCTTCCAACTGGGAGTGGAAAACCTAGGCTTCAGCAGCATAAGGTAAAAGAACATTATTGTGTGTGTTCTTCAAATGTGCCATTATATTAATAAATTTCTAAGATAAAGTCACTTTTGCAAAAGCATCTGAGAATTACCATATCAGGTCAGAGCTTCAGTTCACCCAGAAACAAAGTAATTTAGTAACAGGAGAAGAAGTTAACTCCTTTCTAATAGTTCTTTGATAATATTCCCATGCTTGCAGGCCCTTTGTTTCTAGGAAGAAACTGATGCATTGTTTAAACACTTAGAGATTACTGGATACTGTAGAGTTTACTTCAGCAGGACCAGCTTTATTTTCTGCTTCTGGTGAGAAAAGCAAATGATACTCCCTTATTTAGGAGATTGTATCATGTTACATGTAGTCCATAGCAATTACATGTGTTTGTATGTGTTTTGTGTGTTTGTTCAAGAATGGGTTTCCTATTGAGGTGATTATGTACGAACTGATGACTTCATTCATCTGCTAAGTAACTGAATATTAGTGACTCCTATGACAACATGGTTTTCTAAATCTGCTGTGTTTGCACTATAGTGTCATTAATCTAATTTGCAAATGTAGACTAAAGTCTTTCTTAAGCACAATACTCACAGGGCCAAAATGTACCTTCTTTGAGGGGTGCACAGGAAGTATGCAATTCCTATCTATTTGAAAAGTCAACCCAGAGAAATATTCTGGGCTACTCATTTTTGGGAAAGACAGGACTGAAGAAAACACTGAAAAGATGTCATGGGATGATTAAGACTGACTTCATCTTAGGCACTTAAGTGGCTGTCTTTATGTTAATAGAAAATCTTTGCTTTCTCCCACTCATTCTCAGAAAACTCTCTACAATTTAGTTAAAATGTTACAAATTTTCTGAAACTTTCCCTGACCTGTTTGACATAGATCTGTCATGTTAAGTTGAAGGTTTGCTTTCTCACCTTGACTCTTAGTAGGATGCCTCCCACTGAGTGACTGGAAACTCACAAACTAGCCCGGGGTGCTTTAGAGGAAGGAAGCAGTTCTACTATCTTCTTCAGCTATGTGCACATGTTGGTAAACATCCATGTGGATGCTTACAAATGCTTTACATAAAAGCCATGACAGAAAGTACTGGCAGCTCATACTTTTGTTTTAAATAAGAGGATATATCATGTATATAACTTGAAAGGTAGGTTTTCTTTTTCCCATATAAATATGAAAAGGGCATGGGTTAGCAGAACTTACACAAATTTAATAAAAGAAAAAATAGATTCCTTGGGCTGATTTTAAATGAATGAAAATGCATTGAACAGTTACCAATATCTGGACACTAAATATGACATATTTAATCTAAGTTTGAAAACAAACAAACAGGTATGTTATCCCATATACTCCTTATACACCTAAAGAAACTGAAGCTCGGGAAAACAAATCCTGGAAAGGACAAATGATAAAGCTCCCTAAGGCAGGGAGATTCTCCCAAGAGCATGGCTTTGGGCTTTACAGTTGGACACCACTCTGCATAATACCATTCACAAATACCTTCAGGTGATCTAAGAACCTTCTGCTACTTCTCTGTCTCTCTGTCTCTCTGTCTCTCTCTCAGTTTCTCTCTCTCTGATAAATACATATTTAATATATGTGTCTTGGCTAGTGTTTTCCTGCTGGAAAGAGATACCATGACCAAGGCAACTCTTATAAGAGCAAAATTAAATTGGGGCTGGCTTACAGGTTCAAAAATTTAGCCCATTATCAAGTCAGAAACAGAGTACCATTCAGGCAGACATGGCATAAGAGGAGCTGAAAGTTCTACATCTTCATCTGAAGGCTGCTAGTGTAAGACTGACTTCCAGAAGGCTAAAGTGAATTTCTTAAGTCCACACCCATGGTGACACACTTACTCCAACAAGGCCACACCTCCAAATAGTGCCACTACAGAGCCTATACAAACCATCACATCCCAGTCCCTGGCTCTTGTAGGCTTGTTCATCCATGAGTTTATGGGAGCCATACCTAAACATAGAATGACATAAAATAAATTTACTCCAGCTTCCAAAATCTCCATAGTCTATAGCAGTCTCAACAATATTAAAAGTCCATAGTTCAAGGTCTCTTCTGAGATTTGTGCAATCATATAACTGTAATTTCCAAAGCAAGACAGGAAACCAGCTGGGCAAACTTCAAACTGCATCTCCATGACTGATGTCAAAGCAGTCTTCAGATTTCCAACTCCTTTTGATCTTTGTTTACTGCAACAACTTCTCCTGGGTTGGTTCCACTCTCTGATAGCAGCTTTCCTTGGCATATAGCTCATAGTTCTGACATGTTTAACATCTTGGGGTCTCCAAGGCAACTTCAATGTTACAGATACTTGTTTCAATATATGGGATCCATACCTGATCTTCTGGGCTTCTCCTAAGGACTGGCATTGAAAGACCCCCAAATTGGTGAAGCCCCTCATTCAAGTACCAGGAGAACTCAAACCCAAGAACTCACAGAGAGCCTATCTTGCTACAATCAGGCAAGAGGTTTATTGGTGTGGGGGGAGGCCAGAACTCTGGGGACGACACATATCTCACACAGGAGATAGAGGAGTCGACCCTGAACTCAACTAGGGGGACATAATTATAGAGAAAATTATATAGGTAGTTAGCAACAAGCACATAGCAATTTCATTGGTTTATTCAAATTGGCGCACTCTGTCTGCTTTTGGAAATGATTCAACTCCAGACCACTCTGTTTTGGGGCACTCTGACCTTCATACTTGTTTGTCTCAGGATTGTAGAGTCAGACCTTATCGAGACCAGGTGGTCTGCGGTTTTTGTTCTCAGCCTTGAGACATACTTGTCCTCAAGGCAGGGTCAGTGGGGCCAACTTAAAATTTTAACCTTTTCAGCATCACTTCTTTAGCTCTGCCCTCTGTAGCACTCAGGTTGGTCCACTCCACTGCCACTGCTGTTCTTGGTGATCAGTCCATGGTACTGGAATCCCCAATACACTGGGGTCTGCCACTGTTACTAGGCTTCACAATAATAGACTTTCATAGGCACTATTTATGATGCCAAGCCTCAACTCCTTTGCATGACCCTTCCAGTCCTGTTCCATTAACTGGAGCTGAGGCTGCACTTACTCCAGTGACCTCCTGAGGCCTCTCACAGTCCCAAGCCTCAACTGTTCTTCATGGCACTTTCATTCCTTCAAACCTAATACCACCTTGTGACTCTTTATACATTACCAAGTTCACCTGCTTCATGAGGTACAGCCTTCGCTATTTCTGGAACAGAGCTTCTTTGTGCTTTCAGAAGATTTAACCTCAGTGATGCTGGTCCCTTCTTAATCACCACCAATTTCTTAGCTCTAGCTAACCAGTACTAATTGTCCCACTAGTCCCTTGTATTCTGGACTCTAAAGCCAGAGCCACATGTCCATTGCTGCCAAGTTCTGCAGCTTACTTGGGTTGAACATAGCCCCCTTGTTTTATTATATCATCACTAGTCTTCTTCACAGCCTAAGCTTGGCTGTCCTAGAACTTGCTTTGTAGAATGACCTTGAACTCAAAGACTTGTATGCCTCTCTCCTGAAATGCTGGGATTAAAGGGATATACCATCATGCCTAGATTTAAGCTTTTTTTTTTTCTCAGCTAGAATGGTACTTTGTCACAGGTTGGCCTTGAACTCAGAGATCTGTTTGACTTTGTTTTCTGGGATTAAAGGTGTGTACCACTATGCCTGGATCTAAATTTAGCTGGTAGGATCTTTCCCCAAAGTCCTACTCCCTTAATTTGTTATTTCCTTGAACACATGATTCAGCTCCATTTCACTTCCTGGTGCCTCATTTAATACTCAAACCATATACTTTGTATATTTTCTTTCTTAGCTTGCTATGCTTGTTTAAAATGTTCTTCATGAGACTTAGCCAGAGAACAAAGTCTAAGATGGGCATTTCTAAAACTTTCTTTGTTGGTACAGTTAATCTGAGTCTCTACACCTTAGCCTCAGGCAGACTCTTCGGACAATGATAACAAGAAGCCACATTCTTGACAAAAATATCTCAAAAGAGTCTCTAGGCTACATATTGAAATTCTCCAATGAAACTTTTTTGGGCCCGGACTACACATTTCAAACCACTCTCAGTAACAAATGCTTCCAGATTTCTACTAGGATAGCCCATTAGGTCCCATTTAAAGCACTCCATGGCTTTATGAATCCAAAGTACCAAAACTCACATTTTTCCACACAAAAGCATGGTCAGGCCTATCACAGCAATACCTCAGTTCTTGGTACCAACTCCTGTCTTAGGGTTGCCTGCTGTGAACAGACACCATGATCAAGACAATTCTTATATAGGACATTTCATTGGGGCTGGCTTACAGATTCAGAGGTTCAGTCCAGTATCATATAGGTGGGAACATGGCCACATCTTGTTAGGCATGGCACAGTAGCTGAGAGATCTACACCTTCATCTGAAGGCTGCTAGCAGAATACAGGATTCCAGGCAGCTAAGACAAAGGGTATTAAAGCCCACAGCCACAGTAACATACCTACTCCAACAAGGTCACACCTACTTCAACAAAGCCACATCTACAAATAGTGCCACTCCCTTGGCCAAACATGCACAAACCAACATAATATGAGTTTATATAATTTAGACAATTTTATACTATGTACTATAAACACATAAAATATACACTACATATCTATATTTAGGATTGAGTTCTGAATAACCATGTTCAATTCTAAGCAATGAGAATAGATGAAATTTTAAAATAAATGTGATTTTTTTTATAGAAGGAAATAGATGGACACTTGTAAAGAGTAAATGAACATACTATGAAGATATTCTTGACTGTATAGAATTTACATATTAATTGTGGCTTCAGAAAAGAGAACACTGTATAGTCAGAAAGTAATGGACACTGTGAAAGGACATAGGAAGAAATGACAAAGACTGTCTAGGCATAGCAACTGAACTGTTTTCTCTTTCATATCTGTTTTTCACTTGACCTGACTTGGCTTAGTTCTGACAGTAAGCTAACAGAGGGAGAATAAGAAATTAAGCCCAAAACTTTTAGTAATTGCATGTAGTCCATGAAATTTTATGAAATGAAGCAATCAACTTCCCTTTCAGTTAATACAAAATAAAATGCAAAATAAACAAATCCCTGCAACAATACATTCTTGAGAATATTCACATTTCTAGCCAACTAAGTAAAATATTTTAAATGACTGACAAAAGGGGAATTCATTAAAATATAATTGCCTAATTATGTGTGATGTGATGACTGTAAAATATAGAAGATATTTTAAAACTTTAATTAAATTCAGTTCACATATTGTTCTAAAAGTCTTTACATCCTGAACCATGAACAACTACAAAGAAAAACTTAGACAAAAGTCACAATGACTCACAGAAAAATGACTGCAAATGGGAGTAATCAAAAATCCAACAGGAAAATGGACCCTAAGAACTAGTTTTAGATTTAGAATCTGAAACTAGTAGATTCTTATGGATGTATTAACGTAAACTTTAAAAATACATATACAGAGCACATATCTATATGTCGTTTTCTAATTTTTGTCATGATTCTAATTTGCTTTTTGTTGCTGTGATAAAGTATGCAACCAAAGGAAACTTGGGAGGAAAGGTTTATTTCATCTTACATTCAATCCTCGGAGGAAACCAGGACAGGAGCTCACGGTGAGAGAATGAAGTAGAAACCATGGAGGGATGCTGCTCTGTGGCTCTCTCTCTCCAACTGTGGATGCTTAGCAGGCATTTTTATATAGCCCAAGCCTACCTGCCTAAGGATGGTAACACCCACTGTGATGCTGTGCTCTTCAATATATACCAGAAATAGACAGCCCAGACATGCCCATAGACCAATCTGATGGAAGCTATTCTTTGACTAAAATTCACTTTGACCAAGTATGTAATTGACAGAAACTAGAGTCCATTTGGGAAGAAAGAAACTTCAATTGAAAGATTGCCTTCATCGTTTTAGCCTCTGGTTTATTTTCCAAATTACTAAATGATGTATAGGAATTTAGATCACTGTGAGCAGAATTACTCCTGGGTAGGTTCTTCCTAGGTTGTGTAAGAAAGAAAACTGAGCAAGCCGGGGGGCGGGGGGGCTGGGGAGGGATACAAGCTAGTAAACAGCATTACTCTGTGACTATCATATCAGTTCCTTGAATTCCCTGGATGATTTAAGCTAAATGGCACCTTTCCTACTCCCAAGTTGTTTTTGCCTAGAATGCTGTAACCCAACGACAGAGAAGCAAAGTGTGACAGTGACCAAGATTAGCTTTCCCAATTACAGGATGGAATTTTCCTACTGAATTAACTGATTCTGGCCCTTATTAGAGCAGGAGGCCTTAACAATATCAGGTTAGGGAGTCACAGTTATCTTCATGTTAGAAACGGACCACACATTTATGCATACTACTTCCTCTTCCTCTTCACTGTGTATGTGTGCTTGACGTAAGGTGCCATTCAATGACTGCCACAGTGGCTTACCTGGGATGCTCACTTGGACAAAACAGGTTCTAACAAACTGTTACTTCTTTTCATCTTATGTGCACAATGGTTGGCCATCTTGTTAAAACCTTTAGTTTACATTTATTAATATGGGGCTTTTTGTGAGCAACACTAATTTTTAAGCATATTTAAAGATGATCAAATTTAAGAGTTTGGGCTAGTGAACAGAGGTATGACTTGACAAGAGAATACTATTTTGAATTAGAGGAAATAATGAACCCTAAAGTAATGAAGAATTTTCCAACAAATTGTACATAAATGGTAAGTAATAAAGGGAACCATGCTCACAGTGAATGCCTATATGCACTTATGCTTCTTTTAGCCACTTGGTGTGAGTGTAGACTCCATATGTGCTTAGTGGATGTGTGCAGATAAGCTTGAGATACCTCTATGCTATTTGCCATTGTCAAAGTACATGTCTCATGTGATTTTTAAATTTATATTTATTTATTATGTTTCCGTGGTGTTCAGATGCATGTTTCACTGTGTGTGTGTGTGTGTGTATGTGTGTGTGTGTGTGTGTGTGTGTGTGTAGTTAAGTCCACAATTTGTGAGAAGTACTTCTCTTCTTTGATTTCATGAGACCTTGGGATTGAACTTAAATAGCCAGGTTGGTGCCAAGGGTCCAGCTCTTTGTACAAGTCAAAACCTTTCCTAAAATAATCATAAGTGATGAAAACATACAAATTTAAATTATACTTTCTAGTCACAGGACAAAGGATTGAGCATTAAAGTTTGAGACAGTGAATGTTCTCCTAAGATTTTCATGTCTTTTTATTGCCCACATAACCCTCCTGAACTGTCTGAATAACCATTACTAAATGGCCTGAAAATATTACTTCACAAATCTAACCCAGCTGTTTCCTAGTCTGAGTTTCTACCTCTGAACTTATTTTTTTCACCTTTTATTTTTTGAATATAGCCATGACTATTGGCAGAACCTCAGTGTGTTACTCTGAGTGGCCATAATAAAATAGCACACACTGGTCAGTCTGTAAGTAGCACACATTTTGTCTTCCCAGTTATTGGGCCTGGAAAGTCTAATGTCAAGTTGTCAGCTGATTTAACATGTGATGAGGTCCATTTCCTGTTGACAGAGTCTAGAAGTATGTCATTTCTTTCTGGAAGATTTGACACTCGGTGAGAATCGATTCTTCCTGTGTAGACATAGACAGTATCACCGTTCATAAGTGCCCGACCCTTAAGAAATGCAGTAGATTACATTTTCAATGACTCTTGAGGGCTGTGTTATATAAAGGATCAGTTCCTCCCAACCCTGAGTCACTGCTGGAGTATTCTGGAACCTTAAAAGGTACTTCTACAGGAAGTCAGTTAGGCCACTGGGGACATCATAACAGCAGATCAAGGCACCCTGTTTTTTCCTTTTCCTACTTTGCATTTTGGCTACTGTTAAGTGAGCAGTTTTTGCTCCACACACATTCTTCATCATGATGCACAATATCAAAGCAAGATTCAAAGCTGGAATCAACCAGACATGGAATTGAAACTTCAGAATCAAGTCCAAAAGTAAAGGGTTTTGGGGGGGGGGGGTTGTTGTTTTTCTTGTTTTTTTTTTTTTTTTTGGTTATGAGTTGTTTATCTTAAGAATTTCATTCATGGGAAGACACTAAACAAATACTCTTAGCATGTTTCAGAAACCTTCTTTCTAATACCAGCATCTATCACTGGGGAATGTCAACATATAAGATGGCAATGTGGGTATATATGCCACCTTTCACCATAAAAAGTTGAAGGTATGGGGTGGGAATGAATATAGTACATATGAAGGTAGAGGGGTGGGTGGAGGAGCATGGATATTCCATGTATGCAGATAGAAAGTTGATGGAGTACAAATATAAAACATATGAAGATGGAGGAGTGTGTGGGGCACAAACTTCTTCACAGGCCTCAGATTTATAACCAAACTTTGAACAATTTGCTATAAACAAAGTTAGTAAACAAAAATATATGTCTGCTCTTAATGGTGCGATTAGTCAAGTGAAAAAGACTGTACCATATTCTGAAGGTCTTTGTGCATTGGGAAAATGATTCATTAACCACTACCACATATTTGAATCTCTGTTTAAGCCCAAAGTGTAGTCCAATATTAGAGATTTAATACATTATAAATAGACATTAAATTCATACCCAAGTTACCTAAATTCTTAAATATGGGCTAGAAAATGCTTTTAAAAAAACAATGTTTCAAAGTGTGCCAATTCTCCAACTCTGTTTTTTTTTGTATGATATATTCATTTGTATGTATTCATATATTCTACTGTTTGCTCAAAATCATTTTGTAGTCTTACCACGTGTATGCAAATTTATTAAAATACAGACTGGAAGTCAATCTTCACTCAAAGTTGACATTTGTGCTGTCATAATATTTATCTTTCTAATTTAGGTTAAAATAGACTTTTTATCTATTTTATTTTAAAAATAAATGTAGCAACATAAAATCCAGAAATAGTGGTCTTATACGTTTTTTTTTTTTATTCAAGACAGAAATTTACCATGTACTTCATAATGACCTGTAACTAATTATATTCTTGCCTTGACCTCCTGAGTATGGTAGCAAAGGTATATGCCATATTGCATGGCTATAGATTTAGTATATGAACATAGGAATATATATTTGTGTGTATATATATATATATGTGTATGTGTGTGTTTTATATATGTGTGTATATATATGGATTACATAAAAATTTATAATTCTAAAAAAATCAATAAACAAAAGGCACTCAGGCCTTGGAATCAGGTAGGCTAAATGCAAATTTTTACTTCTCCCTTAGCTCTGCTAAATCCAATCTCACTGTTGTCTGGAGCTCTGAAGCAAGCCACCCATTGTGGTTTAACTTTCTACTTTACCCCTATCTCCTTGGTTTCACAATGATCCTCTCCTCCAAACTTTGTTCTGTAAAATCAGGGCTTTATTCTAACCTTCAACTCCAGGGGATACTCCCTAGGAATCCACAGGCTGCCAAGGATGCAGGTAAACTTAACTGAAGATCTTCAGACTTCCATATATTCCTCCAAATCCAGTGCCCCAGGCACACTAGTCTCACTGCTAGCACTGTAGCTAACCACTTAATTTAGCCTTCCTCCCCCAAACCCATCCTCATCTTCAGTGGATCACATAGATTCCTCCCCCCAACCCAGATCTTTCCCTCTTCCTTCTCAACCCCAAATTGCATCTCTTTGCCACCCCAAACTCTGGAGCAGCCTACTTATTTCAGTTGCCTGTTTTCTGGGTAACCAATTCTCCAGTGAATCACACAAATCTTCCCATCAAAATGTTCTTACCCCCAGTTTGTCCCATTATTTCAATACCCAGATGCAGCAGGTATTCCCTTGGAACCCTGCAGGACAATCCAGCCAGGAAAGCAGGTACCCAAACTGAAAATAGTCACCTTTTTCTTCACTACTCCAAATTCTATCCCCCAGTGTCATTCCGATTCTGTAGAAAACTAGCACATATAGCATTTCCCTTCTCTCTACTACATTTCCAGTTGCTCACCAGATCTTCTCCTCCAATCTTCTTCCATAGTCATCTTGTTATCTCAGCCCTCAACTCCAGCAGTCTTTGTCTGGTAACCACCCAGCCAGGTTTGACAGAAGCAAGTAGGCAGTCAAAGAAAAGAGGCTTGTTTCATATCTCCAGTTTCCTTCCTCCCCTACATATGCATTTCCCCTATCTTAATGTAAGCAACTTAGCAGACTATGTGTTGTGGCCTCTTTCAACTCTCTGCCCTCATTCCCATAGGGCTTGGCAGATCCTGGTGGATCAAAGACAGTTGCTTTCCTCTCTCATGAAGGTCCACTGGCCCACCCTTCCAGCCCATTCTAATTCCTAAGCATCAGCTCCCAATACCTAGATGCACATTCTACCTAGAACAGCAAGTGGCCAACTTATCAAGACCATAGAAAAATCTTTTACCAAGAAAGGTACAGATTCCCCACTCACTCTTCTAAAAGCCAGAAAAAGCAACAGAAAACAATAAGCCAAACAGCCACCCAAGGAAAACGAGAACAGATAACAGCATCTAAAATTACAATCTTCTCAAAACTTGATGCCTCAATACCAGTGTAAAAAAACAATTAATAACAGCAAAGATAATATCTCCCCTAGATCCCAGCAATCCTACAGCAGGCTTTGAATATTCCAACACAGCTGAAGCATAAGATAAAATATAAGACTTTATGAATATTATAGATATACATTAAAAACAAATTTAGGTAAGAGTTATCTACAAATTCAGACCTACAAATGATTCTAGAAGAAAACTCTTACCTAGTTGAGTTTAATATACCCAAGAAAAGGAATAAATTATCCTAGACCAGAAAATTGAACGACAAGAATCATAAAGACATAAACACATTGACACACACAGACAGACACACATACACACCTACACACACCACAAAAACCACAACACCAAAATAATAATACCAAAAAGAAAAGCAATAAGAGGAATCAACAAGCATTGTTCATTCATAGATCTCAACATCAGTGGTCCTGATTACTCAAGAAAAAGGCACAGACTAACAGAATTAATATGCAAACAAGATCCATCTTTTTGTTGCATCCAAAAAATAAAAACAAAAACTCCAAAAATAAAAAAAGAACATACAGCAAGGTTAGCTGTCACCTCAGTTTAAAACATTGTAACAAAGATATAACATACTTCTTTGTCATAGAACTCATATGTTAGTTCTCTCTCTATTTTGTAAAGTAATTTGAGGAGTATTGATTTTAACTTTTCTTTGAAAGTCTGGTAGATTTCTTTGGCAAAACTGTTTTGATGAGTAGTATCAAAACCTAAGAATATAAACCCTTCCTAAAATATACATTTATAAAATCTGTCTAGATGAAATATCTGAATAATGGAGATGACAGATCCTCAACTGGACATCTTTTGTAACCTAATGAAGCTTCCAGTACATAGGGTGGGTTACGTCTAAGTCAGTTGTTTGCCAACAATATTCTATGGGAGGCCCAAACAATCCAGGCTGCTGCTAAGACTATAGGTTGCTCTTCATAAGATAACACACACAAAACAAATCTGTGTTTTATAAATATGAACATATTTAATCTTTGTAAGACCCCTACATAATGAGTGTCTATGTTTAGATCTTTATAAGAAATGCATAGTCTAAATGACTGTGGTGTGTTATTATCAACTCAATAGGTTCTGAAATCTCCTAGGGGACAAGGTTTTTACATATTCATAGAGGATTATTTAACATCTGATCTGGGAATGCTAGTGAAGGGCTATGTTTATTTAATAATTAATGTTTGCAAATGGACATGAGACATGTATATACCATATGATTCTGGGCTTGAATCCCGAATTAGATGCAAAAGAAAAATCTAGTTGAGCAAACCCTCTCATCACTGTCTGCCCCCTGACTGTAGATGCAATTCTACCAGATGCTACAAGCTCTGGTTGACTATCTTCTTGTGACAGTTTATATCCTTAAACTATAAGCTAAGTTTTTCCTTTATCCTTTCAGTCAATTTTGTCAAGGTATTTCATCACAGCAAGAGGAAAATTAGCTAACAATGCCTTCGAAATACATTTCTGCATTCTTGGTATTACAACATCAGTGTTTGTAGACATGCTGCCCACTCACAATCCTGATTCACGGGTGGTGATTTCTCATTGTGTCCTTGAAGAAAAATATAAAAGACTCTTATTTGTCCTCAAAGAAGGATCACTCCTTTCTCCAGCCTTTATAAAAGCACTAAATACTTGTTAAATATTCCCCAAAGGCCCCATTTGCTAAGGCTGTCATTTGAGAATTTAACTTCAACATATAAATGGAAGTGAGAAGTAGACTACACCAATGCTGTACTATGACAGAACTTTATACATAAGGCTGACAATTTTTAACATACATTTTATTTTAAATGCGTTGACATGCGGGTATCAGATCGCTTGGAATGGGAGTAATGGACAGTTGGGAGCTGCCATGTGGATTCTGAGAATTAAACTCTGGTGCACTGGAAGAGTAAACAGTGCTTTTAACAACTGGGGCATCTCTCCAGCCATGAGATTGTCATTTTTATAAGGATATAACTTAAATACAGGTAAAGGAATTCTTTTTTATTTGAGGTGACACTTTTATTAAATGATGCAGCAAATTTCAACACTTCATTATGTCTATAATATTATCAATTATAACAGTATTTTTAGTGTGGGTCAACATGCCCTCTGTTGCCCCCATTGTGAACAGGTGGTGTTTTTCATTATTAATTTTGGCTTATGCTGGTAGACAGGGCTGTATTTTTCCATTTAATTTTGCCTGTTGTTAAGTGATACCTGGCTTAGGTCTTAGAGCACATGGGAGATGAAATTTAATCCATCTTAGCAATTTAGAGAAAGATTTGTACAAAAACAAGTAGTTTATAAATCGTTATGGAATATAGACTCAGACCTTATTTGTTTTAAACAATGAACAATGTTAGAAGAAAAAAAAAAAAACTTGAGTCATAAAATTTAAAGAGATTTTAGACACTGGAGCTTTTCACAGAACAGAAGTTCTGGAGTTTAAAAGGTGTTATGCTAACTACAAGCTAGACATATAATATTAGACAGAGTTGCTAGAAGAAAAGCACAAATGTCAGGAAAGCTGTGGGCAGTGAGGACATTCATTCCATCTATGGGAGCTGTGAGGTAGCTGCTAGACCTTGATCAGAAACTAGAGAGTTTGACCTTAACACTTTCTAAGTAGCTATAGAAGTGCTAAAAATCCTTAACAATGGACACAGTAGATTTTTCCTTAATGGAACCTGGCCATGAACAGAAGCTAGACAACAATCATCCACAGATGGGCGCCATGTCAAACTGGAGTAGTCCTGAATGACACAGATGTAATTCCAGCAGTATTTGCAGAAGTATGGGATGATGGGTCGGGCTGATGGGTCTTCCACTCTTTTGTGGCATTACTGTTACGATGATTATTTATCAATGAGCTATATAAAAATATAAGGGCTCTTGACATGGTCTGCAGGGTGTTTGTGTGTGAACTTAGTATGTGTCTGTGTATGTAGTTTGGGTTTTGATATCGTGATACAAGTTAGAGTTAGTTATCTGGAAAGAGAAACTTCAACTGAGAAAAATGCCTTATCACATTTCTCGGAGGGAAGGCAGTGGGACGTTTTTATTCATTAATTACTAATTTCGGGAAGTCCTTGTCCAATATGGGTTTGCTACCTTTGGAATGTTCCTGAGTAATAATATAAGAAAGCAGGGTAAGCAAACCACGACAAGCAAGCTTCTTCCTCAACTCAGCCTCTAGCTTCTTGTCATGGCTGTCCTTCATGGGGTACCATAAGATAAAAGTGAAATAAACCCTTTGCTTCCCATGTTGTCTTTGGTCATGGTGTTTATCACACAATAAAAACATAAGTAAGAAGTAAACTTAATTTTATATCAATATAAATTTAGATATCTGCTTTTACTGCTTTGCCTGTTTTTTTTTTTTTTTTTTTTTTTTTTCAGACAGGTTCTTATTGAACCCAGAGCAGGCAGTTTTAGTCAGATTAGCTGCCCAGTAAGTGCATGGGGGTCTTCTGACATCCAAGGATGGAGTTTGCAAAAACGTGATCCCCTAATTACCACACATGGCAGTTTATATGGTTACTGGGGATCTGAACACAGGACCTCATAATTGCACAGCAAGCATGTATCTACTCAGTTATCTCCCCAGTCACTTGCTGTAGATTCTTGCTATACACTATAGGCAGGAGTGATGCGGTCAGCAGCTGTCAATGTCCCTCTTTCTTTAGGGACATTAGGTGATACTAGGTCTACAGGGACTAATTCATAATCATGTTTACAGAAGAGCTCCTAAAGCACAGGCTTTCTTTCAGAACTCTGTGGTCTCAGGGCTCTTCAATGATGAATCTATAAGATCAGATATATGTATAACTGACATCGTCTTAAGAACTAATGTTTGTTTGAATTCTGCTGTTAACATATACATCTCTCACAATGCCTGAGTGTAAAGAATATTGGGGATAATAATTGGGGATCTAATTAAATGACTATGAAATCAAAGAAAAATTCAGGTTGAAACAAGGATACAGATAAGAAGACCATATTCCTTTTACACATGGTCTAAGTGTCACGAATGATCTGTGATAAGCCAGAAGCACCCCCCACCCCCACTCTCTATGCCAGGTCATGAACTGCACAGAAACAGAGCTAGTCCGGTCCTTAGATGGTGTTTTAATGTTTCCTTTTTTGTGTATGTCATAAGCTTGGTAAAGAGCATACAGTTCACACTCCAGAAGCACTGACTTTAACATGACCCATAAGCTAATTAGTACTCAATTATTCCTTTTTTATTATTCCCTGTGAAGGAAAAGTAAAATTGTGAAAGGAACAATTCTTGACAAAAAGTGAGGAAGTACTCTGTCAGAGAGAGTTCTCTGTTAAAGGGAAGAGTGGGCACCCTGTCTCTGGAAAAAAGAAATAAAGCAGCAACTGATTTCAAGGATGAAAGGAAAAACAGAAAATCAAGAAATATTTACATAGACAGATTGATACATATATGCAACTAATAAATAGCTGCATATAAATATACAATTAATAGCAAAATATTGTAAATACTGGACTACTTGAACTGCTAATACTAATAAACTTTCCCATCTAGTATTAACCTTTAAATGGCTCAGTAGATAGTAAAATTCTAAAATAACATTAAAAATTCTGATTGCATCCTTTAAGCAGTGAGGTAAACATGAATGTAAAATGAAGGTTGGAAAGGACAAAGAGAAATAAAACAAGAGAGGAGGAGAAAGGAGAGGAAAAGGAAGGGAAGAGAAGGGTGGGGCATGGGGAGAAGTGAACATTGTGGGAGAATTTCACAATGTTGAGAGAACTCAGACCAAGCCAGGCAGACATACAGTCTAGAAGAATGGGGTATAGGGAGTTGCCAAGAAGCATCTAAAGAAATTCTCACCATCCTTAGTCATTAGGAGAATGAAAATTAAAACAACCCTCAGATCTCACCTTACACCAGTCAGAATAGCTAAGAACAAACTCTCAGGCTACAGCAGATGCTGGCAAGGATGAGGAGAAAGAGAAACACTCCTCCATTGTTGGTGGGATTGCAAGCTGGTACAACCACTCTGGAAATTAGTCTGGAGGTTTCTCAGAAAATTGGACATAGAATTACCTAAAGACCCAGATATTCAACTCCTGGGCATATACCCAAAAGTCACTCCAACATATAACAAGGACACATGCTCCATCATGTTCGTAGCAGCCTTATTTATAATAGCCAGAAGCTGGAAAGAAGCCAGATGTCCTTCAACAGAGGAATGGATACAGAAGCTGTGGGACATTTACACAATAAAGTACTACTCAGCTATTAAAAACAAGGACTTTATGAAATTCCTACACAAATGGATGGAACTAGAAATTATTATCCTGAGTGAGGGAACTCAGTCACAAAAGGACACTCATGGTATGCACTTACTGATAAGCAGATACTAGCCCGTAAAAAGACCTGAATACACAAGGAACAATTCACAGACCTTATGAAGCTCAAAAAGAAGGAAGGCCAGGAAGTGGATGCCTCAGTCCTTCTTAGAAGGGAGAACAAAACACTCATGGGTGGAAATACAAGGTCAAATAGAGGAGTATAGATTGAAGAAAAGATCAGAGACGCCTTACCCTGGGATCCACCCCAAATGCAGTCACCAAACCCAAGCACTATTGGTGATGTCAAGAAGTGCTGCCTGGCAGGAACTAGATATGAATGCCTCCTTAGATGCTCTGCCAGAGTCATACAGATACAGCTGAGGATGCTTCCAGCTACCAGCTAACCATTGGACTGAACACGGGGATCTCAATGAAGGAGCTAGAGAAAAGATTGAAAGAATTGAAAGGTTTGCAAGCTCATGGGAAGAACAACATTATCAACCAATCAAATACTCCACAACTTCCATGCACTAAAACATCAATCACCGAGCACACTTGGAGAGACCAGAGCTCCAGTTGCATATGCAGCAGAGGATAGCACTGTCTAGCATCAATGGGAGAAGAGGCCTTTCACCCAGTGAAGGCTCGTTTTCCCAGTGTAGGAGAATGCCAATGCGGAGAGGGTTGTTGGCAGATGGCGCACCTTCATGGAAACAAGTGAAAGGGGAGGGCAGATAGAATAAGGATAACATGTGAAATATAAATACAGAGAATATCCAATAAAATAATAAAAAAGAATGAGGTTTAGACTAGAACTTTAATTCACAGAGAAGAAAAAACATGTAAAGCATAGATTTCCTTTCTTTGCTTCATTCTTAAAGTTAATTTCTAAACTGGCAGTTATTCAAGTTATTTTTTTTTATCACGCTTAGATTTAATTTCTTCCTGAAATTATGGGACATATTTTAAATTAAATTTGAGCATACCTTCATATCTTTGGCATTTTTAGTTTCTTAATAATGTTTAATCTCATGACAGAATCACTAATAAGATATATTGAATAATATGGTTAAATGTACATAGCTGTGGAAAAGTTGGATACAAACTGAGTTTTTAATTTTGACTTCTGGTCTTGATGTAATGAAATAATTTAAATTTACAGTACTGCAACAAAAATATGTGGGTGAAATATCTGAGCAACTCCTTTAACTTGTGAGACAACAGGCAGTAAAATACTGACCACTGAAAATAAGGAAAGTGGGACTTGGTTCAATGCTGCTTTTATTTTACTTTATTTAACCATCTGTCATCTATATAAATTTTTATTTAGCATTCACGTTGGCTGACTGTGCTCTCTCTCTCTCTCTCTCTCTCTCTCTCTCTCTCTCTCTCTCTCTCTCTCTCTGTGTGTGTGTGTGTGTGTGTGTGTGTGTGTGTGTGTTTGTGAGGGGAACTGGGGAAGGGAATGGGGAGGGGAAGTGGGAGAGAGAGGAAGAGAGGGATGGGGAGGAAGAGGGTGAGGGAGTCTACAAATAGGTGCCACAGTCAGCCTAAGAAGGTCAGAAGGCCACTTGCAATTGCTACTTTTCCATCGAAGGCGAATTAGCCTTGGAGGAAAATGTCTTACTGAACTACCACTCTTTTCCCATTTAGGTTTTCAGACAAGATCTTTCTCTGTTGTTCAAGCTATTCTGTAACTCACTATGTAACCTTGAACTCATGGCAGTTCTCCTTCCTCAACAACTTGTGTGCTAGGGATAAAGATATGAGCTACTGCACACAGTTTCTACTTTTAACTGGAGCAAACTCCTTCTGAGATGCAGTCAGGGCAATCCACCACATGAGGCTCAAGAGAAGAAAAAAATTATTTATCCCAGCTTGAGGCAAGCACTATGTACCTCTGGTGTTGGAGCGTTCATGTGTGTGTGTGTGTGTGTGTGTGTGTGTGTGTGTGTGTGTATGTGTGTGTGTGTGTGTGTGTGTGTGTGTGTGTGTGTGTCTGTGTATGGTGTTTATCTATCCATCATTCCACAGCTCACAAGCACTTATGCTATATGTCAACTAATATATTAAAATAATGTGCTTTTACTAAACAGAATTGCCAGCTGCTTAATTTGAGCATTGTATACTCTATGTATGTGTTGGATTGTCACAATTTAACCTCAAATAATTACAAAATTAATAGTAATTAATAAATAAGTAGAAAAAGAATGTCTACAGCTGAGTGCCCAAGGGAAAGAAATCCTTGGAAATGTGCAACAGGTACCTTCACTTGGCTTTTAAGTCTGAAGCAGAGGTATGTAGTCCTGCCTCAAAAGATACTTTTTCTAGTTTTCAGAGCTTGCTGTAACATTTTGATTGTGTGCAGAGCGAAAAGCAGGCACAGCCTAAGCACCAGATGCTTCCATGGAAGAAGCAGCATGGGAGATGTGTGAACCCCATGATTTCCAAATAGTTAACGTTGTACATAGCAGGGAGCTCCCTAAGAGACACATTGAACACACAGGCTGTCAACAGGCTCCATTATCATAACAGTGGGATGGATAAACTCCCCTAGCAAATTTGTCATTATTACCTCTTTCCTAAAGAACCCATTTGCTACCCCCCCCCAAAAAAAAAACCCAATTCTTAAAATGTTTGACGAAACACAAAATGATGAAACCAAAGCCAAATGTTCTTTAAAGGAGAAAGAGAATCTGTCACTCAAAGAGCAGGAGGACCAAGTGAATTCTTAAAAGCCTCAATTCAGAACATTGTTGCATTGGATATCACCCCTAAACATAATGGCTTTTGGAAGACATCTTGTATCCAACAACAACACTAATAACAGTAATGTTCCAACTATGAAATCCATTGGAAATATCTGAGAAAAGTTGTCCTGGAGAAACTGACCTTAAATTGACAATAATGGGAAACTATATTAACTCATGAGCTGTAGTGGAAGTGAGTATTAAGAAAGAATAACAAATAGATGTCATACCAAAAATCTTTCCAACGAAACAGGAAATTAATAGCACAGTGTGCTGAATAGCCAAATATAAACAATCTTATAATGAAATTTCTCTTCCCTAATAATGTCTATTCAATTTTTGTAGTAACGTTTAAAATTTGTGTATTAAAAAAAAAAAAAAACAGTGCAATGAATGTTTTGTCCCTTTTGGAATTTTTGACCAGTAGGATCCATCTCAGAAAAAAAAAAAATCCCTCCCGGATATTACAGGCTATTGAGAGTACTAACATTTACCCCACAGAACATGACAGGAAGAACCTGTTATCAAAGGTCTAGATATTTTAACCAGAGAACACAGACATGTTAAATTAGTGCAACCCTGAAAGCCACATTCCTTCTGGATATCTTCCATAATACTGGAAAATGCTATGTTTGATACAAGAAAATTAATCATCGTTCATACCCAGCTGTGAATTCTGTAATGTACAATAATGGCATCCTGGTGAGACATGATGCAACATTGAGAAGAACACAGAAAAAATAATCCATTACTTCTACTTAAGGTTAACTTCTGGTCCACAAAAGGAAATGCATACTTGGTACCCTTACGTGGGCTCAAAGCATGTGAATAATCAGGCCCTAGGAGGCTCTAGGGGAGAACCTACTGCTCTTACTCTGCTAAAAAGCACACTATGAAAGTGACTTCTGACTATATCTCTATAACCATAGATTAGTACATCTTTCAACCCTCATCAAAGAGGCATCTTTTTTTGCAGTAGAGGGCAGTTAACTTAAGGGAATGTCAGGGCAGGGCAGTGGGAGGGAGTGGGTGGATGAGTGAGGGAGCACTGTTATAGAAGCAGGGGGAAGGAGGGTGGTTAGGGAGTTTCTGGAGGGAAAATCTAGAAAGGGGATAACATTTAAAATTAAATAAAAAATATCCAATAAAAGAAAAAAAAAAAACTTAAGAGACCCAGAACTGTCATGGTACAGAGAGTATTTTTAGTTTTGAATGAATTATAATCCATTATTATAAAGTTAAAATTAAATCAATTATAATTAAACTGTAAATTTTAGCTGTATGTAAAGTATTCAAGCATGTAATTAAAATCCATGTATTTGAACATAATAAAACATGTAAATGAAGTAAATGTAAAATGTATATAATTTATGTGTGCTATGTATATTTATTATATATCACATATCATGAGCTTTATACATAATAGCATTATTATCATGATGCATTTAGTATTCATAATACATTCTTTCTAATCTATATTTTAATATGATCAATACATATTAGAAAATATTACTAATCTATCTATGAGGCTGTTTCTAGAATCAACTGTGGATAATCTCTTTGCCTGTCTGTGAAGAATTTTCTAGATTTGGTGAATTTAAGTTGGAAACCTAATGTGGGCAGTATCAGTTGATGAGCTCAGGTTATAGGCGACCTAAGGAGAACAATCTAGCTGATCAGCAGCATTCACCACTCTCTGAGATCTGACTAGGGGCACAATGTGGCCATGTTAGTCCTGATCCGGCTGCCATGCCTTCCTCATTGTGATGGAATGTATACCCAAGAACTATGAACAAAGATAAACCCTTGTTTCTTTCTCTTGTTTCTAGTCAAGTATTTGGTCATAAGAATAAGAAAAAATAATTTAAAAATAATTAAATAATTAAATACTTAAAATCATTCTATGCAAATTTAATACTACATTAGTAAATATCCACTTTTCAATACCTTTTAGTATTTCTTAGTAATATATTGGAAGAACATGTTTGCTTTCCCATTTCTTTTAATTGCTAATAAGAAAAATGAATGTTTGTATTGTGATTTTAATCATGGTTGACATCTTGGCTGGCTCTGGAATCAACTGAGAGATAAGCCTCTGGATATATCTATGATTTACTTTCTAGACAAAATAATTGAAGTGGGAAGACACATCCTAAATCTATATGGTATCATTTAATGGTATTCTAGATATAAAAAGCTTCAAGAGAAAAACGTTTCACTGCTGAGTTTATCCACTGTTTATCTTAGTGGTAAGTTCACCTTGGTGGTAAGTTTACTATGCTACCATTGCCCTGTTAGCTCTAAAGAAACAAAACAAACAAACAAAATACCCCAGATATTTAATATTGCTTATTTTCTTTATATGAGGGTGAGTAAGAATACATATTTCTAGAAATTTCTAAAGATATCCAGTGTGAAAGAGAAAGCAACGGGCACTGAGTATACATTAAAAATGCCAATTTCCTTATTAAAAGATGCAGTATGTAATTGGAAAGAGCAAGGTATTGCCCGGAATACCTCTCTGTCTTACAGAAGCCAAAATCTCAGCTAGAATGACCTTATGCTTCCTTGCTCCCACCCTGAAGCATCCAATGATAAACATAACACATTTTTAAAAGTGGAGCTACTTTTTAAAAAGAAACTGCTTGCAGAGACAGATTCTCTAACTAGAGAAGCAAAAGTCCTTCTGTAAAGGCAAATGAAAGTGTACTTGTAACACATCTCAGACTGGGGGCTTAGAAAATAACACCTTCAAACATGGCACTTTCGAGCTATTAATTACCTCACCCTAGAACTTAGACAATAGCTAGTGCATAGAGGGCTATTGTTTGAAGAGTCTCTTTTGACTGTGTGCTGTGTAAGTATGCATGTACTAATGGGTCTCCCTGAAACATCATTCTGCATAATTAATGGACACTAACAAGTTAGAGCACAAAAGTGGCGGCCACACCAGTAATTACTCTGTGGCTATACACACCTTCCTTTCATTACCATAGAGCTCCAGGGTACAGTTGTGCAGCACAGAATTGTGTTGATGCTAAAACTCCACATCGGTTCTGTCACACATCCATTTCTTCTTCCATCTCTATTAGGGCCCCTAAAAGCTTCTGAATCTCTTTTCAAAATTCTGGAGTCCTCATTTTTCTCTCCCCATGAAGAGGATAGGTGATAGAAATCTTGTTTAGTTATTATTATTATAAAAGTCCTCATCTTCTGAGATGTATCCACTAACACAATAAATCCTTATTCTCTTTCTGCTGCCAAGCTGTTTTCAATTTATCTCCAAGCCTTACTTGCTGACCTTCAACAGGTAGCAAGCCAATTTTGGCATCTATATCTGATGTTAAAAAAATAAAATCAAGTTCTTTGTATCCAGGCACTAAACCTGAACCTGAAAGCCTATTAAGTTTCAAGTTTAGCATAATTCAGGGATTTCCAAGCTGGCACGGTTTTGATAATAGAAAAGCAAAACAATGAGCAGTTACAGGAAATAAAACCCATCAATGAGGAAGTGAGATCAACAATTAAACCCCCAGATTTCCAAAGAAACAAAAGAAATACTTGGAAGAGAAAGGAAGCAAAGGGACTAGATTTCATTTATCAAATTCCACCAAAGTTAGGTTTATATTTTACATTCAAAGGACTGTTGCTTTTCAGTATGGAGAATGAAACGTTATTCTAGGTATCCTTATTCTCCATAATCAAGCACATTAATTTCATAGAGCTATGTATGGATTTGCTTGATTTGTATTAGAGCCAAACTTTGGATGCGTTCCTCCTGTTAAGGAAAACAAGATGGTAAATTGGGTGAGATGAGAAGGCTTGCCTGTCTGTTCACTTCTTTGTGTTTAATGTTTGGAAACCACTCTGAGGTTTTCGAGGTTCTGCAGAAGGTGGCTTCGTGACTTTGGGTGGATGTGGCACCATCATTGTTGTTGAAGAGACAGCCATTGCTCTCACCTCATTTCTGTGGAGAAAGTCTATGAGCATTACCGTTCCTTCCAGGAAGAGGATTTTACCTGGAGTCAGGGACAAGCCTGATGAATTGAAAGTATTGTGTCTCCTTCTGGACCACAGGAGTAAGAAAAAGCTCCAGGCAAAGGAACCACAGCAGTGACACAGATGACGGGAAGGTGACCGGAAGGAGGGCAATGAAAAGCAGGCTTCAAGATGATTCTAATTATATTGAAAAATCAAAAAAGACTTGAAAACCCTCATAGGCATCTAGTCAAAGCTGGGTAAGAGACAGGCACTATGGGAACGTCAGAGAGTGGTGCTCTTGTTTTATTTCATATTTTATGTTGTTTGCTTTTAGGTTGTTGAGACAGTGTTACTTTATGTAGCTCTACCTGTCTTCCATCCACTCGTCTGTGTAGAACAGGCTGGCCTTGATCCTTCTGCCTTTTTCTCCTACATAACAGGATTACAGGTATGTGCCACTCTAACCAGCCTGTTGTGTCTTAAGTTAGGCTTCTTAAGCTGTTCAGCAGTGACACCAAAGTGACATATCGGAGGTCTTTAGTCTCAGAAGACAGAACTGTGGTGAGGCAGTGTGTGTTCTGTGGCCTGGCACTTTTCATTCTACACCACACTGCGTTTTCTCCCTTTTGCTCCCACCCCCAACAGTTTGATTTTCCAGCAGGCTTTTTTTTTTTCTTCCTACCAAACGGACTTTCATTACAGTTGATTAGCATTCAATGAGTAATCCTTTGGTTCAAACCCCACTTCATTGATTTGCAGAAGTGCACAAGGAAAGCCTCTCCTTCGAACAAATTGAATTTTACACTAAAATAAGACTCATATGTCAAGCTTCCAATGCCAGCCGCACAAGAGAGGCAGAGCAAAGAGGCAAAGTTAGCAAATAGCCCTGGGCATAGAGCAGGTAAATGTGTGTGAAAAACAGCAGGCAAACACTTCTCCATAGGGTCCCTGCAGTTGGAGCCTGACCAGGACCTGAGGCATCTAGAGCTTTCTTTGTTGGATGGGCGGGGCACAGAAAGTGGGAAACTAACCTTCCTTTGTCACAAATGTGGGAAAAATCCAAAATGCAGAGAAAAGTAGTGATAGAGGGATCAAAGTGATATGTATCCAAACAAAACCATCCTCAGTCTCAGCCAGCTCGTGGCTCAGCCCATGTTTCCCATCAGTAAGATGGAAGTGGAATAAGACCTTTGAGTGATTATCACTGTCTCTCCATATTGTCTCCAAACATAGCCAAGGATGCTTCTCCTTAGGCACAAAGTTGCCTGCATGTTAGCGATTCCCACTCTTTAATGCTCCATCTACTCATTTTATCTTCTTTTAACTACAAAGATGACATTTTGAGAATGCCAAAATGTTTATTATTAATTACTTACAAATACTCTTAGCCATTTGAACTAAAAGGGATAAAATGTGCATTTAAAAAGCTCAAAGCTCAGAGAGTTATGGTAAGAGCAGGGAGAGAGTTCACGAAAACCCAAGATGGTAGATCATCACTCAAGCATCTTTCGGACATAACAGGACAGGTGCGAATAGGCAATTACAGGTGTGGAAGCAAGCACAGGACCTGCAAAAGTTCATAAGTTCCCTCCAGAAAAAGCCTTGCACTAAAAGGCAGATGTTGGCACAAAGTCAATCCCTTGACCAAGAAGCTGTTTGTAATTGATACCTGCTTGGAAAGGGAAAACCAGCTTTTTTTTTCAGTGAAGTGTCAGTATACCAACCACACTCCATGGCATTCATGAAACCCAGGAATTATCAACCAACACAAAATAGGTTCTTTCTCTCTCTCTCTCTCTCTCTCTCTCTCTCTCTCTCTCTCTCTCTCTCTCTCTCTCTCTCTCTCTCTCTCTCTCTAAGGCAGACCTAGGAAAGTTTATTCTAGTCAAGTCTCAAAATGTATTTTTCTTTCACCAGAAGTGGTAAGATGACTGTGACTACTAATGCAGTGACAATAACAACATGATTAGGGGATGTTTTGCCCAGATTCTGGGTATACCACAACCTGGTGAAGCTAACTCTAAAAATCAACAATGTGTTGAATCCCAGCACATAACTTCTTTCTTATGTGTCTAGAGATGGTGGCACTTACAAAAGGATTTTCTTGCCTTATAGTTTACAGGGCAATCCCCCAGGTGTATGCTAGTTTATTTTTAGTCCAAATGTTAGCAGCTTGGCAGTAACTATATAATGAAAAGAATCACAGTAAAGAAGGAACGTTTGAGAATTCTAATGTTTGTTTTCCATTGATTTCCTATTTTTTTATTGATATTATGAGGAAAATTAACACACGCAGACACCATTGAGTGTTCATAAAAAGTCTGTTCCTCTGAAACCCATACTTTCTTCTAAAGTTGTGGAGTCCTGGATAGAAGACTATGGCCTATTTCCAGGCTTATACTGAAGGCGTACAGAGTAGTTAACAGCTACCAAATCAGTCTGAACTGGAAGTCTAGTTTGAGTCTAGAGATTGATAATTCTATGTTAAATCACAGGACAGAGGACATAACTGTGTGAGTCTCAGAGTTACTGTTATCATCTCAGAGTTTACCTGCAAAACCAAACCCCTGAGTGAGCATGAACATGAACAATTGGCCGAGTCCCATCTCTGGATTAAGGACTGCCAAAATATCACAGGATAGTATAGAAAAGGGGGCCTGTGATCATGATAGAGCAAAGGTAGGTAACTAGGGCAAGAAGCAAGCATCATTGAGTCAACTATTTTATTGTCTGTTTTTTACAGGAATCATACTTATTATTTTTGTAATCATTTTTAAAGTGAACAAACACTCAGCTTCAGTATGACATTTCCAAGAAATTGATCTACCATGCCTTGCTTATATATTCAGCACTCATGGACTAAGCTGACTCTTGAATACTATGCAGACAATGGGTCCTCTGAGAAGATAAAGGAACAAGTCAAGAAGAGAGCAGCTGAGTGCTGTGGATTATTTAGGGAAGCTTGAAAGTGACATGGCTTTCACAAATGTCACATGGTTGAGTAGCTTTAAAGGTAAACAAGGAGAGATATGTTAAATATAGATTGCAAAGAATCCTTTAAGCCACCCAAGAATTTTTAATATTTTTTTCAATAAAGTCTTTTACATATGATATTTTTCACTTATTTCAGAACAGTTGTCAATTTAAGTGAGATGAGTCAATATTTCTGAAAATCCTTTATTGGTTTTTATTTTATTAAAGATAAAATGCAACTAATGATAGCAATTCACTATGTGCTTTTACTGCTTTAACCTTTACATGTCCCGATGAGCTGCCCTTCCAGTAACTACAGCCAATGGTGAAGCCTGTCAGCTCTTCCTCAAGTTTCAGTGAACTCTTGACTCAGTATTGTTTCTCTGGGGTTCTTGATAATCTCTCTTCAAAATCTTTGCCCTGCTTACTGTATTCCTGCAGCTCTTTTGTACAACATCACACAACTTTCTCTGACCATATGTATCATTTCAAGGAAGCCACTGACACCAGGTACTTCATAAATAGTGAAGTCTGACTGACCACTGTTTTGTGAGATGAGAAGCCCAAAAATATACAATCTATTCATTGGCTGGTAAAGACCTGCTTTTTGTTCAATAGATGATGTCTTTTTATTGTGTGTCCTTATAATGAAAGAGTAATGGCAGCCCTTGTAATTGCATTTATAAAAGCACCGATCCATTCAAGGTATTATTACCCTTTGAAAAGTCTAGTCATAATTAAACTTTATTGTCCAAATGAGTGGGTTTGAAACTTCCCAGGACAAGAATCTCTAGGCATGTCTAAGGGAGTCATTTCTGAGAAGCTAAACTAGGGTAAGAAGGCTTAGCATCCACTCCCAAATGTGGATAGCATTATTGCATGGGATGAGGGCCCCAGAGTAAATGAAATCAGTATTCATTTCTCCTGGATGCCAGGGTGCATGCAAGGAGTTCAGCAAAGAATTGTGGGAGTTTCTGTGTTAGTATAGAAAGTCAGACTTAAGTTGTTAGGCTTAGTCGATAAGCACCCTTACCCACAGAGCCATCTTTGTGATCCATTTATATGTTAATATGACATGTCTCTACGGATGTCTCTCACTCAATATTCCTTCCAGTCACCTTCTATGACTTTCTAGACCCAGTCAGTAAAGGGCTAGTTTTGTAGTCTCAAAATACTTTGGAACATCAAGAAAAAGAGATCAAGAGAGACCCATGTTTACACACCAGTACAAAACATGCCTCTTCTTCAAATACCTTATTTGATGAGATCTGTGAGTATTAATGATGCCTCAAGTTCTTAAAATATGCCATTTGGCATTGGATTATAGGTGTATTTTCACTCCATCAAAAGCACCTAGAAAGCTCCAGCCAAGGCTGATAAAGTTATACATCATGTTATATCAAGAAGAATCAGCTAATGGCCCACAGAGGTCTGTTACTCAACCATTAATTGCAACCTGTATAAATGTTTCTCTTTTTCTGTGTATTTCCATTAAATCACGTTTCTCTTAAGCTACCTAACACAGATTTTTGTGGAATTTTTTTAAAGTACTGTAAGGTCATAAGACTAGGGAAAAAAAGACTAAAATTACATGAGGAATAGAGGGAGACAGAAATAAAAGGTTATTTTGTTTGTTAAAGGTCATACTAGTTGGGCCCCACACATTGATTTTTCTCAGTTGTTAGTTAAACAAGTCTCAAAAATAAATGTACTACAGGCAATGGTGTGTTTGCAACCATCGAGCTGAGCTTTAATTCCAGAATGCAATCAATATGGCTTTGTGTTTCCATAACAGAACATGAGCAGAAAAATCTGTGATTGAGGCATATGTGTTTGCAGGGTTGTGGATATTTCAGGCCAATGACTGCTATGACAAATGATCCCTTTCTTTCAATCAATAACTCATAAGCCACAATTTACTTTTCTTTACCTTGAACTATAACCAAAGAGGCAAACATCACTATAATTTCCACTTAAACATGGGTAAGAGTTGACTGTGTGCATGTGCATGTGTATGTGAGCAAGAGCCAAAGGGCAAACAGGACCACCAAAAGCAATATTCCCTGTTTTGGGGGGCTGAAGGCTCATACAGTTGTGGCTGGAAGAAGTGCTGGTACAGAAACCTGACAATGTACAATCGCACTTCTAAGAATCTTCCTGTTGCTTGACTCAGGACACAGTTTTATGTGTGTCTAATGAAAAATGATACGGTTAGAGAACTGTGGCAAATGATTAGCTGGAGACTCAAAGTAGAGATTCCAAGATTCAAAGAGAAGACAATTTAGTTGGAAAATTAACCACCACCTAAAAAAGAATCCTCTCCTTCCTTAAGGGGCCCTCTGAACAAACATATGACCGTGTTACTCAGTCCTTGACATCACTCAGCCAGTGGGTTCAACTATTCTTTTAATCTTGAGATTATATACATAGCTGTTTATTACAGTGTCACGCATAATAATAAAGATGGAAACAAGCTGACTTTGTATCAGTAATCACTGAAAATGACCTGATTTGAGCAGGATTGAGCCACATTAACACAATATCCAAGTGGCAAAAGATATATATGAGAAGAAAAATAAATTCTTTGCATTTACCTATGTGTGTATGACATGCTTCCAATGCATGTATTATTTGTTACCCATGTGCAGTTAATATGATGTCATTGATGTAGTAGAATAGTGTCTGGGATTTCAGAATGTCAGACTTTGTGAGTCCATCAGACAATATTACATTCAGTGAAATTTTAAGTATATGAAACATTTTTGCCATTTATATATTTCACAAACTACTATAATGTCATTATTCTTTAAATAAAATTTTGTATCATATGACATGATCTATTGAAATAATAATAAATTTTCATGATATAGACATGGAAAACATGGTCTATTCACTAATTACCACATAGTATAGATAGTCACCATACTTAAGACAAATACATTTTTAAGTCAAAAGAGAAATGAAGGTTAGAAATGGAATGCAATTGTTAGGTTTATTGATTTTTACTACATCCTTTTGGAAGTATATTAATATACAAAACACAGAAAACAATAAGCACATTGATAAAGGAATCAAATGCAATGTTTACAAAAGATAATATACAAATGCAAAATGATATATGTTCATTGTAAAGATTATACTCAAGTACTGAATACTCATGGATTTTGTGAGTATAATTAGTACAATATTTTAAATCATCATTCTCAAGATCAAAAAAAATAGTTTAAGCCATTGGCTGAGTGATGTCAATGACTAAGGAATATAGCCTTATGTTGCTCACAGGGCCTCTTAAGGAAGTAGTGGCTGCTTTTTAATATGGTGGGCAATTCTCCAACTAAGATGGCATCTCATTATCTTAACCTCTCAACTCTCTACTTTGAGTGTCCAGCTAAGTATTTGCCACAGTCCTTCACCCTCAGTTCGATCATGCCAATCAAGTGCAGGGCTGCTTGTACTGTGTTCTTGGCCTGTTTCATAGGCTCTACTTTTTGTGGTACCAACTGAGATCTGTGAACTTTCCATATCACAAGTTACTTGAGGTTTCACCAGATTTTCCAAAATGTTGATATGATGCATGAGAATTTGAAAAGTCTTATCAAGCACAATCTCCATTCTCATGTACAGGTTATGTATAGGTAATGATTGTGTATTTTACCTTAGAACTATGTTTCAATATATCCAAGAATCCTATAACCCTAAACCCTTTTCTAATTCAGAAGGACCTTGAATCTTTATTTGGCTTGTTTCCTACTATTTGGAAAACAGAATATTAATTTTCATTGTTAACTGTTTTGGGCAAGGAGATGCCTAGAGTATTACACAGGTACAACATGGAGGTATATGTCTGTGTGTACAATTTCTGTGAAGGTGTTTTCATGGAAAATGGCTGAAGAAGACTGGTTCTGAATATGGATGACACTTTTTTTTATTTGATGTTATTTTTTTACTGATTTACTTTACATCCTACTCCCTGCCCCCTTCAAATCATCCCGCCCCACAATCCTTACTTATCCTCCTTCTTCTTCTGCTCTGAGCACCTGTGTATACCCTCCAACCTGGCTACTCAAGTCTCTGCTAGGCTAGAAGTAACCTCTTCCACTGAAGTTAGACAAGGCAACCCATCTAGAAAAACATATTCCACATACAGGCAACAACATTGGGGACAGCCACTGCTCTGTTGTTCAGGACCCGCATGAAGACCAAGCTGCAAATCTGTGACATATGTGTGCAAATCTGCCCAGGTCCAGCCCCTATATGCTTTTTGGTTGGTGGTTAAGACTCAGAGTGACCCAAAGATCTAGGTTAGTTTATTCTGTTAGTCTTTCTGTGTAGTTCCTATGCTCTTTGGGTCCCACAATTCTTCCTTCTATTCTTCTAAAAGAGTTCCCAAGCTTCAGCCACTAGTTAGCCATGGGTGCTTGTATCTGTCTTTGTCAGCTGTTCTCAGAGGACAATGTGCTCCTGTCTCAAAGCATAGTAGACTATCATTAGTAGTGTCAGAGATTTGTGAAACAATTTGTCAGTTTCTCTGAAAACTGGTAATAGTTCTACCTCAAGATCCAGCTATACTACTCCTGGGCATATGCTGAAAAGATGCTCCAACATCCCACAAAGACATATGTTCAACTATGTCCAAACAGTTTTATTCACAGTATCTAGAGACTGGAAAAAAAAAAAAAAAAAAAAAAAAAAAACAGATGCTTCTTAACTGATGAATTAATAGAGAAAATGTGGTACATGTAAACAACAGAATGTTATTCAGCTATTAAAAAACAAGACACCATGAAGTTTTCAGGCCAAGGGATGGAACTTGGGAATATCTCGAACAAGGTAATACAGTCCCAAAAGGATATGCATGGCATATACTCACTTAGAAGTGGATATTAGCAATAAATTCATGGTACCATGCTATATTCCACAGACCCAAAGAAGCTAAACAAGAAGAAAGGCTTAGTGAGAATGCTTGAATCTCACTTAGGAATGGAATAACAAAAAAAAAAAAAAAAGATGGGGGGAAGGAACTGGATAGGAAGGGGCATGGGGAGCAGTATGGGGGGGGGTGTCAGGATCAGGTGTGGAGAAGGACAGAACAGATTACATGACCATGAAAACAAATGGAAATTTGTGAATCATGGGAGTGAGGAAGTAGGGCATTTTCAGAATGAGACATACCTGGAGGACACTTTTTATGCTGGAAACCTGGGAAGAATGAAGAGCAGTGCATGGAAGAAAGGTTTCCACCGAGCGCTACTATTTCTCACTAATCTCTCATGCTCCATCTAGATGTGAACTCTGTGAACTCTTATGATGACTTCCTCACCATGGTAGTATGCTCTTTTCTCAAACCAGGAGTCAAAGTTAATTCTTCCTCCTTTAAGTTGCCCCTATCCTGTGTTTTGTCAGAACAAGGAGAAAAATAGGAGACTTCCTCCAAACACTTGCCCTTTGTTTTTCAATTAACATCTGTCAGCAAAGCACTGAAATAATATCTGTGTGACAGCTAATAGTGATTGCCAACTTAACATACCTGTGCAGGAAGTATATCTACTAAAGAATACCAGGCAGGCAAGGGAGGGTATTCTTGTAGCATTTTTCATTATTTCTAATTAATGTAGGAGAGCCAGTCCAATGTAGGCAAAGTTATCTTTAGTAATTAGTCCTATTCTGTATCAGAAAGTTTTAAGAATGTGCACCCTGGAGGAAGCCAATGAAAAATGACCCTCCATGGCTTCTAGATTGAAGCTTTTATAATTCAGTTTCCTTCTTGGTTTTTTTTTTTTTTTTTTTTTTTTTTTTTTTTTTTTTTTTTTAAGATCTACAATCACCTGTTTGGTAAAACAACCCTTTTCTTCTCTGATTCTTGTCAAGAGTGTGTCATAACAGAAACCAAACTAGAACACTGAGCTTTCAAAATTATAGTTTCTCTAGATCTCTTCAAGCAATATATATAAGAAGGGCAGGTGCATTAACATAAGGGACAACAGCTTGACTATCCTTTCTTTCTATCTCATGTCTTCATATACTTTCAACTTATTTTCTTGGAAAACACTGCTATGGCCTTTAGCAATATAAAGATGCTTTTGAGCAAACTGCCTTGAGACTGTCGAAGGGTCAGCTCCAAAAGTATGAGATCAATATTAGGGATGCAGCAAGGGCCATGTCTGGAAACATTGAAGAATGTGGGAACTTGATGTTTACTTGATCCCACTGAGCTTGCAGAAACGACTTGCTTCTGGGTCAACAGCTAGCAATTTCTTCCTACCTTAAGGCAGTGGTTCTCAACCTGTAGGATGCCACCCCTGACCCTTTCACAGGGGTTGTTTAAGATCATCAGAAAGTAAAGATTTTTACATCATTATTATTAATAGTATCAAAATTACACCTATAAAATAATAATACAAATAATTTTATATTTGGGTATCACAACTTTAGAAAAGGTGCAATACATTAGACCCACAGCTTTAAAGCAATGTAGAGAAACCTGTACTGCAAGAGATCACACGCACCTGCTTTTGAATCTCTTCTCCTTCTCCACCCCTTTTGCTTCTTTGTCTCAGAGATTAGAACCGCAACATGATCATGTTACTATATTGTCTGGACAGAGAATTGTTAAGGCTTCTACGAAAAGTATTGGTTGACTTTTACCAAAGAAGAAAAAAAGCTTCACTCACAATAAAAATGTTAAGAAGCCATTTTTTTTTTTTTTTTGTGGTCAAATACATATAGGTCTTGGTTTCATCCCAAATCCTAAATTGCTGAGTTGAAAATGTAGCTATTTGAATTTAAAATATCTTAGAACATATCATTCTTTGAAGTATCAGCAAAATGCTTAAAATTTGGATGTTTGCTTTTACCAAGTTTTTTTGTCTGGATGTATGATAGGACAAAATTATATATATATATATATATATATATATATATATAATTATATATATATATATATATATATATATATATAATTATATATATCTGTTGTGTAAATATTTGGCTTGTTGAATTGCTACCATAATTCAATGATGTGGTAAACTTTCAATAGATTATTTTAACTTTGAACCACAAGCATTTATTTTTATATCCAAGTTTATAGTAAATATTAAAATATAAAACAGGTAAAGGAAGATATTTAGTCAGTGATCCTACAGCATCACAAATTATATTTTATTTTACTTATTATTTTTACTTGCATGTGAGTACCTCATAGGTTTTTCACATTTCTCTATGAGATCTGATACCTAGCATAGCATATTTAGATTTTAATTATGGTAGACTAGCTCAGTACGTAGAAGGGAGAACAAAACACTCATGGGAGGAAATAAAGGGAGAAATAGAGAAGCAGGGATTGGAGAAAAGATCATCCGGAGACTGCCTTACCTGGGGATACACCCATATGCACCCACCAAACCCAAGCACTATTGCTGATGCCAAGTAGTGCTTACTAACAGTAATCTGATATGGATGCCTCCTCAGAGGCTCTGCCAGAGTCATACATATACAGTTGAAGATGCGTGAAGCTAACCATTGGACTGAGGGGACCTCAATGAAGAAGCTAGAGAAAGGACTGCAAGGAGCTGAAAGGGTCTGCAACCCCATGGGAAGAACAAAATTATCAACTAACCAAATCCACCACAATTCCCAGGGTCTAAAACACCAACCAATGAGTTCACATGGAGATATCCATGGCTCCAGGTGCACATGCAGCAGAGGATGGCATTCTCTAGCATCAGTGGGAGGAGAGGCCTTTGGTCCTGTGAAGGCTCCTTTTTCCAGTGTAGGTGAATGCCAAGGCACTGGGGTGTGAGAGGGTAGTTTGGAGAGGGAGCACCTTCATGGAGGCAATGGGATGAGAACGGAGGATGGGAATGGGTAAAAGAGGATAGCATCTGAAATGTAAATACAGAGCATATCCCTAAAAAGAATTTAATTATTTTTATTGATTTTTATTATTTTATCTAGAGTAATGACTTGACATCCTGCCATTCAATGTGTACTACAGGATACAAGCTGGGGGATATCTACACCATCATTCAATATGTTCTGAGGACCTTCTCCAGACCAACTATCTTGCTTGCTTGGCATACCATGAACTCCTTATTATAGTATTATTGATTTCTCATCCCACGAAACTCCATGGTTTGCAAGTACATTGTGCTTAGATGCCTTGAAATAGAATAAAATAACCAGGACTAGCTGATATAAACAGTGTTTTATGGGGACTACTGCAGGTAGATGAAAGTAACCTTAGCTATAGAGATGAAGTCCTTCCTGTTCTGTTAATTAGAGGTGATTTTCATCACAGTCATTGTCACACGCCCTTTAAAATAATAGCAACATTATTTTGTATTATACTATTCATAACATTCATATTCATATTGTTGGATGCCCTTCTGTAGATACAATGCACATAGTAACCTTATTGGCTTCATTTTTGCATGAATATGTGATCATCTTACCCTATCATGTCTAGAAAAAACAATGAAGTTCCCAGTGACCAAGAGAGATTCCTTAATTAGCTAAGCATTATTTCTGCTTCAATGTCACCTTTTCTGTCTGCTCGTCTATGAAACTTTACATAGTCATGCTTTAAAAAACATACTGCTCTGCGGACGCTTACTTATCACCCACAATTCCTTCTTCTTTCTCTGTCCTTCAGCCGAGCAAGATGCCCAAAGGGAAGAAGGCCAAGGGGAAGAAGGTGGCCCCGGCCCCCGCCATCGTCAAGAAGCAAGAGGCCAAAAAGGTGGTCAATTCTTTGTTTGAGAAAAAGCCCAAGAACTTCGGCATTGGGCAGGACATTCAGCCCAAAAGAGATCTAACACGCTTTGTCAAATGGCTCCAGAGGCAAAGGGCCATCCTGTATAAGCGGCTCAAAGTACCTTCTGCCATTAACCAGTTCACCCAGGCCCTGGACAGGCAAACAGCTACTCAGCTGCTTAAACTTGCCCTCAAGTACAGGCCAGAGACAAAGCAAGAGAAGAAGCAAAGGCTACTGGCCCGTGCTGAGAAGAAAGCTGCTGGCAAAGGGGATGTCCCAACTAAAAGACCACCTGTCCTCCGAGCAGGAGTCAATACAGTCACCACCTTGGTGGAGAACAAGAAGGGTCAGCTGGTGGTGATTGCCCATGATGTAGACCCCATTGAGCTGGTGGTTTTCCTGCCTGCCCTGTGTCGAAAGATGGTGGTGCCCTACTGCATCATCAAGGGAAAGGCCAGGCTGGGGCGCCTGGTCCACAGGAAGACATGCACCACTGTTGCCTTCACACAGGTTAACTCAGAAGACAAGAGTCCTCTGGCTAAGCTGGTAGAAGCTATTAGGACCAATTATAATGACAGATTTGACGAGATCTGCCGCCACTGGGGAGTCAACGTTCTGGGTCCTAAGTCTGTGGCTCGCATTGCCAAGCTAGAAAAGGCAAAGGCTAAAGAACTCGCCACTAAACTGGGTTAAATATACACTTAAGTTTTCTGTACATAAAATATAATTACAACATTAAAAAAACATACTGCTTTCTTTTTCTAGAAAAAAAACATATTCTATGATTCCTTGTGTCAAAAAGAAAGCACAATCTATAGAAGAAGAATTAAGAGCGATAGAAAAGTAAGACTTTTAATTCAGTACATTAACTTTATTCACCATATCAACAAGGTCCGTGTTCTCCACTGGAAGAAGTATATAACTCACATTTAATATTCATTTTATTTACAGTAGACCCTCAAAGAATATCACAGCAATATGACCCACAGTCTTATAGTCACTGTGTATCTGAATTAATAGTTATTACAAATTAATGGAATAGAGACATATACTATGCCTTTAATATTAAAATAATGTCCAAAATTATTTCTATTCTTATTACAATTGCTATTATTGTAAATGGGAATAATATTGAGTGAGCACTTCTGTACTACAATCTAAAACACTAGTATTTAAGTCTTAATTCACGTACTCAAGTCTAAGTTTTAATATCATTTTAAACATATTTTAATAATATCATTGAGCTTCATTGATGAATTGTAAAATATTTCATGGCCCAAAGTATATAAAACTCTCAAAATTCAATCACTACTTTTCTAAATCAACATTATTCCTAACTATTCTCTCACTCTTTGCACTTACACACAGAGCTATGTGCAGTCTTTGTCTACCACTGCAGAAAACCACAATCAATCAATATGCAACAGGCACATCTACAAAACCCTTTGCATCTAGCTAAGGCAGGGAAGAGATTGGAAGAGGGGGGTAAAAGGATTATAAGTGCCAGAGGACCATGGGTTGTAGAGAGCCCCTGGGGGCACTTCAAAAAAAGTGACAAGAATATTTGTCATTTAGCTAGGACAAGGCAGTGAGCTCAAGAAAAACTAAGCTGAGAAATGAATTCCTTCTATCTTGATTATTTTGATATGTCTCTGAATACAGTGACCTCGGGACTTTTCTTATGCCTTGTTTCTTCCTTGACTTCTTTGTTTATACCTTGTTTATCCTCGAGCAAGAACTGACACTCCACTTTGCATGTACTTAAATTGTTATGACTGAGCGGTCTTGGTCAATAGGTTCGCTGTGGAACTGTACCTCCTAGTAATGTCAGAATATATACCCACATATCAGCATGGCTACTTAAAATATGTGCTGAACAGAGACTTCAGGAGATATACCAAAGTGAATGAGGAAAAGCCATATACAATAAATTACGGGCAACTAGCAAATGTTGGCGATGAGAGAAATCATTTTTTCTTGGGAGGAGAACACTCAAAATAGTTAATCAACACCAATGGTCAGTTCTGAAAATGTGCACACAAGTAATATTATATAGACTCAGCCGAATATATATAATATATATATATATAATATTTCAGATTATACACAGATATATGTGCAACAACATTAAAGAAAAAAAAGGTGTAAATTTTAAAAATACCCAAAGGAGATAAATGGGAGATAGTGGAGGGTAGAATGTGAAGGTTGAAATAGTGAATATAATATAATATAATATAATATAATATAATATAATATAATATATTATAATATAATATAATATGATAATATATATATAATGTAATACAATATAATATAGTAATGAATGATATAATATAATATCAAAAATGAAAAAAATTACATTTTTCAAATATTAAAATAATGTCAATGAACTGACCTCTTTATTTGTCCTAAGACAAAGAATTCCCCATCACCACTGAAACAACGCTCTGCAGACCCTGCAGTCAAAGAACTGATACTTTTCATTTCATAGTCTCTGAAGGCAGATGCACATGGAACAGTGGGTGCAGAGAAACACATGCTCTGGAATTTGCAAAGAGTCCTGCTCCTTGCCAGATACTATTGTTTTCTTTAAGTTTCATGTCCTACCATGTGCTGAAATATTTGGGTACAGGTTTGAGAACCATGCCTATAATGGAAGTTAAAATTAATTATATTGATGTTTATCGTGTTATAGAAAGGTAATGTATTTGAATGACAGTTACAGAATCTCCAAAATAGTAAACAACAAGGTAACAAGGCTTAGATGAGTATTAATGTGGTAGTAAGGAGAACTTCACCAGTAAACTGAATCTTTGTTATGTATCTCATACAAAAACCACTCCCTTTGTGTAATAATATTCTTGTGACAATCTTGTGAATTGGGTATCATTCCTGTTTGTTAGCGAAGAAGGTGAGAGTGAGGCAAAGGTACTTGATAAAAACTTTTGTGATAATATATGCTTGTTAATCTAAGAAGCCCCTTGGATGTCTCTCAACTCAGAAGATTTCCTTGCCTTTTAAATGCAAACTGCAGCGGTGAGAGTATTTTTGAGTGGGTGTGAGAAATAGCTGTATTAAATTGAAATACAGGGCACCGAGATGCTTGTCAAATGGGAACTGTTGTAGACATACTGTCTCTATTACACGCCATTTGACTGATTTCTGTTTTTAAAGGTTTTTTAATCCATAGTTAAATCTAATTTTTAATCAGGCACTCTTCCATTTTTGCCCATCCCTCTCTCCTTTAAACTCTCTACCAGAGAGCCTATCTTTCCTTTCATTCTTCTTATTTGTCCTAAGACCAAGAATTTCCCATCACCATTGAAACAATGCAGCTCTCTGAACACTGATGTAAACCTCCTGCCATCTGACTCTTTTGTTTTGATTCGTCCTTTAATAACAATGATGAGAACCACTATGTCAGTAGAGTGTACTTCGTGCCCTAGAATTTCCACTCATATGACAGACACGTTTCTTTCTTCTTCCTTCAAACTTGCCAAAGAATAGTTCAAAACAAAAATAATTCTAAGCTGGGACAGATCTAACAGCACTTGACACCTGTGCAGTTATTTGCTGACTGGACTTCTGCTTTTCTGATGCCCTACACATGGAAACAAAAGTTACTTCAGGAAAAGTCTCAAAGAGACAAGGCAGAGCTTGTATAATGAAAAAGGCAGAGTTCAGGTTCTGTTACATTTAGCTCTGAGTCAAAGTATCTTAAATGAAAGAACTATGAAGATGCCCGCACAAGGTTTTTCTCTCCAATGTTCTGTTATGGATGAAGAGGGTGACTGTGAGACTCACTCCCGAGGATCTGATATATGCTAATGACCATTGGAGGAGTGAGAGATTTCCCTTAAGTGGTATAGGTACTGGACAACTAGCTAGGATGCAAAAAGTTTCAGAGGACAAGAAATGGGGATATTAGAGGGTTCTGGGGATATAAATATAATTTCTATACATTGTATGTATGTATAAAAATTTTTAAAAAATAAGGAATTAGTTAGCCCAAGATGTTTGTTCTAATAAAATACATAAGAATATAACTTTTGACAGAATGAGTAAGAGTTTTACTCATCTACTAATCAAAGCAATTTAAAATTCTCTAAATGGAGTAAAAAGCAGGTGAAATAATTTTATTTTATAGTATTCCGACCCTGAGATTCCACCTCACATTAGTCACGTTGGCCAAGATCAAAAACTCAGATGACAGCAGATGCTGGCAAGGTGGCAGAGAAAGAGGAACATGCTTCCACTGTTGGTGGGGTTGTAAGCTGGTACAACCACTCTGGAAATCAGTCTGGCGATCCCTCAGAAAATTGGACATAATACTACCTGAAGACACAGTTATTCCACTTCTGGGCATATACCCCAAAGATACTTCAACATATAACAAGGACACATGCTTCACTGTGTTCATAGAAGCCTTATTTATAATAGCCAGAAGCTGGAAAGAACACAGATGTCTATCAACAGATGAATGGATACAGAAAATGTGGTTCATTTACACAATGGCATACTGCTCAGCTATCAAAAACAATGACTTCTTGAAATTCCTAGGCAAATGGATGGAACTAGAGATTATCATTCTGAGTGAGCTAACACAGTCACAAAAGTACACAGTGGTATGCACTCACTGATAAGTGGACACTAGCCCCAGAAAGCTCTGAATAGCCAATATCTAAGAAAAACTTTACAGACATTATGAACCTCAAATAGATGGAAGGCCAAAATGGGGAGGCCTCAGTCTTTCTTAGAAAAGAGAACAAGACTTTCATGGAAGAAAATGCAAGGTCAAATAGAGGAGCAGGGACTGAAGGAAAGATCACTCAGAAGCTGCTTCACCTTGGGATCCACCACATGTGCAGTCACAAAACCCAAGCACTACAGCTGATTCCAAAATGTACTTACTGGCAGGAACCAGACAAAGATGCCCCCTCAGGGACTATGCTAGAGTCATATAGATACAGCTGAATAGGCTTGCAGCTAATCATCGGTCTGAACTGGGGGATCCCAATGAGGTTGCTAAAGACCTAAGGAGCTGAAAGGGGTTGCAACCTCATGGGATGATAACAACTTTATCAGCCAACCAAACCCTTCAAAACTCCCATGGAATAAAACACCAATCTTTGTGTGTACTTTGAGAGACTTATTGATCCACTTGCATATGTAGCTGAAGGTAGCAGTGTCTGGCATCAATATGAGAAGAGGCTTTTGTTCCAGAGAGGGCATGCTGTCCCAGTGCAGGGGAATGACAAGGCAGTGGGGTGGAAAGGGGGACCAGAAGGGAGTGCACCTTTGTGAAGGCAACTGGAGGGGGAGGAGGTGAAGGAATAACATCTCAGATGTAAATACAGAGCATCTAATAAAAAATAGAAAAATATACTGTAAATGGAGTAAAAACAGGTGAGATGATTTGATTTTATAGTATTACTGTAGGAGTGGTAGCAACATTATGTCTGAAGAATAGCTTCTAACTTTGCATCAAAAAGATTCAACTTTTTAATCTAATTAATGTTGTTGAACTAGTTTAAATGTTGATCACTATTATTGAAAGAAAAGATATGATAACAATATGTAAGGTTCCAAATGGGGATACTACATGATAAGGGGATTAGAATATTAATTTTCAGAAATTTAATTATATGATAATTACTATGGCCATTTGTTCTCATTATAAATGATAAATATAGTGAAGTAACTTTCTGAGGTGTATATATATAAATATATATATATATATATATATACATATATATGAGGTTAATTAGATGCATTGTTTTACATATTATATAGTTAGCTATATTTTTAAAAATAAAAAATCGGAATTGAAATTATGAATAACTATTCCCTTAATTCAAATAAAAAGACTTAATACTAGAATGCTGGAGTGAAAGAGACCATATGGACAGTGAAATTTAGAATTTCACTGTAAATCAATATGACATATAAAACCTATACTACAAATAAAACCTATACAACATAGGTTTTAACATGAAAGTCCTTCCAAGTCTTCTCTATGATAGGATAAAATGTCTTGTATATGTTGAATATTGCCTAAATAACTTGTAAATCAATTGTTACTACAAGTTGTGTTTCCAAGTTATACTAGGGATAGAAACATTAACTGAAATTTACTTTGCAAATGACCTAACATGGATTTTTTTTTTGTAAATCATTCTGTACATTAGAATTTTATTGGTATATGGCATCTGATTTTAACAGTAAAGGAAATCCTCTGCAGTTTATAAACATATTAAATAGTGTTAAGTTCTTTTTCTTATAATAGGAAAGAAAAATAAGGAAATCAATGAAATCTTGAGAATTTTGAACTCTTGTTGGGGTGGCAGACAAAATGGAAATATTTAAAATCAAGTTCAGTATAGATAAGAATTTGCTTCTGGTTGAGAAGACCTAGCATTACCCATAAAAACCAAACTGAAGTCATATGGGATTAATTAGTATGAAATACTTAGCATGGAAATTGCACCTTATTTAAGGCTTAGGTGGGTGCTTGGAAAAATCTTTTTATTGCTACTTGTATTAACTCTCTAATCATTCCATTAACATTTGTTGAGTAGCAACCCTTGAGCAGCTGCAATCACACCTGCTTTTAGAAACTTTATTTAGAACTCTATGTTTTATAAATAAGCTTCAGAGACTTACAGAGAGAATGTGAAAAACTCAAGCCATTTGTAAAGAATTATTATAACCACCTCATAATACGTAGTGGACTTTGCACCTAGGATCTATATATATATATATATATATATATATATATATATATAGTGTACCTTTGCTATTTCACTCTCCCCCACCACTGTCTTGATGTCAGAGAATCAAATTGCCATTCATTGTCAAGTTGAAGCCTGAGGCCTCAGAAAGAAGGCAAATCTTATCTTAGGCTAGAAGTCCTGTGGGACCCAAGAGTAGGAATCTTAGAGTCCCAAGCTTGGAGATGCCTCAAGCTTCCTCAAGGCCAACCCAGCAATGGGACCCTCTGTCACTTAACTGCAGAAAGAGAGCAAAAGCCACTGAGTCAATTCTGTTGTCTGACTAAACCATGGTTTTGCACTTACTAGTAGGCATGATCAATTTGTCATAAGTAACCACCTCTGTGTTATATGATCATGAAAGATGAACTTTGTCCAGGAGGAAATTGCTAACTATGCAATCATATGCAAGGTGCTCAGTCCTCTGAGACCCTGCCCTCACCTACCAGACGAAGATAATGATGCTCACCCTAGCTTTCCAGAGTTGTGATCCAGCTAATTAATTAGGCAGTTATGGGTTAAGGCTTATTGGGTGCCTAATTCAGTGACAGATACTAAGGTCATCAACATGAATAAAACATGCTTCCTACTCCAGAATAGGCACATAGTCCATCAGGGAGAACAGGTCAGTGACTAATGATGCCAGAGGGTAGAGACCCTATGAAAAAGCTCCAGCATATGTGTGATGGGAAGACTAAGGGGAGAATGATTAATTCTTTCATTACAGAGATGTAGCTTTAGCATTCCTTGGAGAAATTAGCAGGGGGTTGTCATTGAAAGAAGCTAAAGAACACAGCACAGTGAAGAACATCAGTGCAGATAAACTCACATTGAACCACACAAGAGTGGTGCATGATTATCAAATACCACACCATGTCCTGTCATCTGCAATCTGGCTTGCCACTTAAAGTGAGTTTTTTTTTTTTTTTTTTTTTTTTATCAAAACCACATAAGATCGTAGCTCATCACTGTGTTCTCTGAGGCAAGGCATAGTTGCTGATTTAATCACTGTAGCTTCCTCTTTTGTGCCATCTGTTATATCGTATTCTTATGTAAGTTAACATGGCATTAATTGAAAACTGTCAAGTAGTGTGGGTTTATTTGAAGGGCTAAAGTTGGAAACATAAGAAGTTGAGTTCAGTCAAAGCTCCAAGGAGAGGTGACTGTCAACCAGCAGGTGCTTCCTGAACTCCTGATTTCAAATCCACTTTGCCACACACACACACACACACACACACACACACACACACACACACACAGCATTAGAAAAATGATAGCCATTCTTAGAGGCAAACAAATGGGAATCCAGCAGTTGCATCCCTGTTTAAAAAGAACAGAACAAAGGAGAGAGGGGCATGAAAATAAAGTATATGGTCACCTGATTTTTGACAAAGGAGCTGTATGTAAACATTCAATGGAAAAAGGACAGCCTATTCAACAATTGGTGTTGGTCCAACTGGCACTCAGCATGCAGAAGAATGAAAATAGACCCTTTTTTATCTCCTTGTACAAAGCTCAAATGTAAGTGGATCAAAGATCTCCACATTAAACTAGGTACACTGAAACTATTGGATGAGAAAGTAGGGAAAACCTAAAAACATAGGCACAGGAGAAAATTTCCTGAACAAAACAGCAATGGCTCCTGCTCTAAGATCAAAGATTGACAAATGGGACTTAATGAGATTGCACAGTTTCTGTAAGGCTAAGGACACCGTCAAGAAAGCAAAACAGCAGCCAACAGAGTGGGAAAAGATCTTTACCAATCCCCATCAGATAGAGGCCTAATATCCAAGGTATACAAAGATCTCAAAAAGCAAGACACCAGAGAATCAAACAACCCTATTAAAAATGGGGTACAGAGCTAAACAAAAGTTCTCAATTGAGGAATATTGAATGGCTGAGAAACATCTAAGGAAGTGCTCAACATTCTTAGCCATCAGGGAAATGCAAATCAAAACAACCCTGAGATTCCACCTCACACCAGTCAGATTGGCCAAGATCCAAAACTCAGATGACAGCAGGTGCTGGCGAGGATGTGGAGAAAGAGAAACACTTCTCCACTGTTGGTGGGGTTGTAAACTGATACAACCACTCTGGAAATCAGTCTGGCGATTCCTTGGAAAAAGGGACATAGTACCACCTGAAGATCCAGGTATTCCACTTCTGGGCATATACCCCAGAGACACTCCAATAAACAACAAAGATGCATGCACCACAATGTTCATAGCAGCTCTATTTATAATAGCCAGAAGCTGGATAGAACCTAAATGTCCTTCAGTAGATGAATGGATATAAAAATTGTGGTACATTTACACAATGGAGTTCTACTCAGCTATCAGAAACAATGACAACAAAATTCTTAAGAAAATGGATGCATCTAGAGAGTATCATCCTGAGTGAGATAACCTAGTCACAAAAGAACAGACATAATATGCAGCCACTGATAGTGGGATACTAAGCCCAGAAAGCTCTGAACACGCAGAAACAACTCACAGACTGTGTGAAGTTCAAGGAAAAAAAAAAAGAAAAGAAAAAAACATTATGCTCAATCCTTACACAGCAAGAAAACTTTGACTAATTCTGGGTTACATCCTGTTTTACATGTACTTTATGCTCATTGTAACTAGTAAGACCTTAATGCACACTATCAAACCTTTGAAAAAAAAGCCAAGCACTGAGAGAAATGTACTCATATACTTTAATGCAAAAATGCTTAAAATTTGTTCATTTATCTTTGTTTTTTTAAAATAAAATTGTCCAAAAAAAAGAGAAAGTAAAAAAAAAAATAATAATAAAGACAGACGTTGAAACCTTCTCCTTGGTCCTGGCTCCTTTGTGGTCCTGACTCCTTCGTCCTCTGTGAATGCTTTATCCCAGAGCTTTATCGCAGTCTCTGCATTTTTCTAACAGTCAGACAGGGGTTTATGGCCCTGGGCAGCAGGGCTATAATCTGAGCACCAGGCTGAGTCTTGGCCCTCCAGAGTCCATGGGCCTGGAGGCACCCCGCTGGAACTTGTTCCCAAGTCTCTCAGCCTGAACTCCCGTGGCCAGGCAGAGCAAGCACCAGAAGCAGCCATTCCTGGGACCAGCAGTATGAGGAGCTACCTTCTTCCTGAGGAGCAGAGAGAGAGACAACACCCAGCCCCCTCAGACCAGATAATTACAACAAAGTAGTACTTACATTTCAAATGCATTCCATCCCCAATTCTCTTAATCCCCAATGTAGCTATTATTTAATATTGCTATTTATTCTGGAATTTCTACACAGGGTTGTTTGGTATGTGTCCTCCTCAGATACCCCCCCATACTGTTCCTCCAGATCTCCCCTCTTTCTTTTATGCACTGGCTTCCTCTCCTTTTTCTTCATTGCCCCTCTCCTTGTTTTCATAACTGTCCTTCACATTATCTTTTTTTTCCTTTTCTTCTTCTCTTCCTCCTTATTGTGTACATCCTTACGAAGGTTTTACTAGACATACAGTCTAAGGATTTCCGAATATGAGCTATGAAAGTCTGTCCTGTAGGCTTATATTTTTAAACCTACTTTTAGTAAGTGTACTTAAATGTATTACCCTCCCTTCTAGCCCATCACACACCAGTGGTAGTAGAAAGGAAAAATTAATATGGCAAAAGGGTATATGGACCTGTTTAGAAATAGTCTTTGCAGATGAATTAAGTGTACATTGTTAGGATACCAGCAGCTTTGTTTACACAAATCAGCAGTGGCAGCTGTATACTCCTAAAAATACCATTTACAGTTTAATCCAGAAGAAACTGCAAGGCTGCCAATCTGCCTAAGTCGATGAAAACAGCAAGAAGCAACAAAAGGCTACCAAATATCTGCCAAAACACCACCAGAAGTTCTTTGGTGATGCTTCCCTCTATAAAATCTCAACAAATGATGACAAAGAAAGACAAGGAAAAGCATTATCACAAAGCATCATCAGCATAGACCAGTGTCAACAAATCCCAATGATAACCATCAAAAAATGGCAAGTCAAAACAGTATCATATAATGATGTTCACTGTCTGTGGGTTACATTTAAACCCTTTCTAAACATCACAGGTTCTTTCAAGCGATTTCTTTAGAAAAATATCACATGCCCGCTTTCCAGGCTGTTTCTGAGAAATCACCACGTGTCTGTTCTCAGAAAAACATCCTTTGACATGTCTGCCTTAGCAAAAACAGTTTTTCATAAGATAGTTTCTAAAAAAAAAAAAAAAAAAAAATCACATGGCACACTAAGTCTCAAAATTCTACTATACTGTTCCTCTTTCCTTATTATTCTGTTTATGTTTTGATACACATAGATATTCAAAGTGGTTCATATATATATATATATATATATATATATACATATACATATATATGTGTGTGTATATATATATATACATATACATATATATGTGTGTGTATATATATACATATGCATATATATGTGTGTATATATATATATATATATATATGCATACAGATGCTAAGTCTTGCATAATATTGATAATCTTGACACAGTTTCTTTAGTATTGATATTTCTTCTGGAATTTCTAAATAGGTTATGTGTCCGATGTATTAATATCACTTACTATTTTTGGTTTTCTTGTGGAGTTTAGTTTCATATGTTTATCTCCTTGTTTTAATTACTTTAAAAACATATTAAAATTGTTTTATTTTTGTGATAAATCACAATAATTCCAACTTATAAAAGAGTTTACTGGTGTCTTACAGTTTCAGAGGATTGGAGACCATGGCAACCCCAGTGGGAAACACAGTAGTAGGCAGGAAGGGATTGTGCTGTAGCGGTTGTTCAGAACTCATATCTCACCCACAAGCATGAGGCATCAGGAACAAACTTGGAATGTCTCAGGCTCATTAAACCTTAGAGCCCTCACTGAGTGACACCCCTCTTCTAATAATGTTTTACCTGCTACTCTTTCTCAAACAATCTCATCCACTAGAAACCAAATATTCAAATGCATAAGCTTAAACAACCACAATCTTCAATTAGCTTCTTCATAAACAAGAGAAATCTACGAAACACCATTCCATAGAATCAAAGACATAAGGTAAGCTCCCACATTTTCTTTGTTTTTCTAGGAGGAGAGCATATAAGGCTTTTTCTAGGTCATTCTCCTCAGCCTTACCACAAAAGTTCACTTTCTTGTCTTTGTTTTGTTCTTTCTTTTTTTTTTTTTTTTAATAGCATGTCAGTTTCCTGATTATATAACTTCCTCGTTCTGCTTGGTTTCATGTTTAGAAGATTTTTCTCTCTAAATTCATTCCTACAGTGTATAGGGAAAATTCTTTTTTCAAATGAAATCAAGGTTCTAACAATTTCTTTATTTTGCCTTCGTTGTTGATTGATGACTTGACACAGACAAGAACTCTAGTTTGGAAACCTCTTCCCCCTCAGAATGTTAAAACATTTCTCCCGTTGTATTTCCTTTTGTAATGAGATGTAACCATGGAAACATGCTTTTCCTTCAAGGAAACAAATCTTTGAATTTAGTTGTGACAAGGCAAAACACAACATGTTGCTGATAACTTCTCTCTTCTGTTGCATCACAATGGGGGCCTGGGCCCCCTTCTTCATGGCTCGCAGGAGTTCTGCCTATCATGAAGGTGGCTCACTATAGGGTCAGATGTTCCCTAATCCTGCCTGTATCTCATGAAGATGATCATGTAAGTTCAATTCTCTTTCTCAGAGAGCTGCAAAGAATTAAGGCTGAGGGTTTCAATAAGAATATGTTTAAAGGATTTTCCTTAGGTCTGAGCCTCTCAGAGGCCCAGAACAGTTCTATATTGCAACTGAAAACATAGTTTCTTATTGCTGTACATTACATTTCTTTAAAAATATGCCTTCACACTTTCAGATGTGAATTTCAATCAATCAGAATGAATTTATTGGGTAGCAATAGGAGCTTAGATAGACATTGACTCCCATTCCTTTTGGCTATTGCTTATGTCTCTAAACTTTTTTTTTCAGGAAGAAAAACAGTGATAATCATTGCAATTGATTTATCATATTTGTGCCCCATATCACACAGTTTAGGAATATTTATTAATACCCATCCTGCTGCTCCATTAATAAGCTATGAGCAAAATCAGTGACATAATGGAGAAAGGGTATGGCCAACAGTCCTTGGTGAGAAATCGGAGAGATAGATCACTGGTAGGTTGTTTGGTCTGACTCTGAATTAAATCTTCAGCTCTGCAAAATAATAATTACAAATCCATTATTACATATACTAATCATGACAGCATTTTTGCCCATGTGATCTGTTCAAAAAAATTCTGTAGCTTGACTGTCTAGTAAGCTACAAGTTTATTTTTGTAGTTCTGAAGGTTGGCAATTTCAAACTCAAGGTGGTAGAGCATTTGACATCTGGCGAGTTTGAATACCATAGTTCATAGATAGCTTAGTTTTTCTTTATCATGGCATTAAAAAAAAAAGACGAAAAAAAAGTAATTTCATCCTCTTTTAAGATGGGACCAATTCCAACTACAAGGATTCTTCCTCATTACTTAGTCCCTCCCTCCTAACTTAATGCTTATGAATGAGTACTGAAACATATTAATTCATTCTAGAGATAGTTATTCAAACAATAGGAGATAAAGATTTCAACTAGTAAAATGAAAAAGAACGAAGAACAGAACTGGTTCAGGTTTCCACCCCTGACCAAAAGCCAAAACTCTGACAACATTCTTACAGCTGAATTCTAAGGTCATTAACAGAATAATCGTGCCAACATATACTTTTTAAATAAAATCTGCAGTTCTGCATGATATGGCTATGTGACACAAACTTTCCCAAGATTCCTGGTGACATCTTTTGACATTCAAAAACTGCAAAGCTTCAAATTTATGTTTACTATGAAGACTTGAGATACAACAGAGTTGGTGGAACTTTTCCAACATTTAAGATTCTTTATTATCACTGGACTTTTGACAAGGTAGCATGTAGAAAGCATGGCTAACTTCAAACTAGGTTATAGTATGACAGTGCTTAGCACAGCAATTCTCAACCTTTCCCAATGCTGTGGCCCTCTAACACAGTGTTCCATGTAGTCATTACCCCCCAAATATAAAATTATTTTCATTCATTCTTCAAAGGGGTTTTATCTTACTTGTTTACAACTGTTCAAAGAACAGATAAGAGCATTTAGGATTCTCAGCCCTAAATGGAACACTTGTATCAGTGATTCTCAGCCTGTGTGCTGAGATGTCTTTGGGGGTTGGATGATTGTCTCACAGGGGTGACATAAAATACTGAGGGAAAAAACCAAATACTTAATTAAGATTCATAGCAGTAGCAAAATTACAGTTATGAAATAGCAATGAAAATTTTATGGGTGAAAGTCATCACCACAAGATAAACTGTATCGTATGACATTCTCTTCAGACTCATGGATCAGAACTACATTGTTTTAAGAATAGACAAAGACATCTATGACAAGGTAAACACAGTGTACAATACCATAACAGAACAAATAGCATCAATGTAATTAGCTTTTCAAGTAATTAAAATGCAATGATTTTAAGATGCTTTTCTTTTATGAGTGGATTGATGTCAAGGAAAAATCTATTCCCCTTCATGTAAAGGATTGATAGTATGAAGGAAATATCATCATTTTGTCATCAGAAAAAGTCTAAGGTTTAATATGAATACAAAGACATATGCATGACAAAGGAGTTGAAGTTACAACTATCACTTCTGTGAAGGTTTGGAATGTTTAAAAATACCTATGAAATTCTGACCTTCGCTTTACCTGGGCTGAACTTAAGCACTTAGAGAAATATTGCCTGATGGTGGTCTTCAGAGAATGCAAAGCTAAAATTGCCAGAACTGTGGGAGGAAAGTATGAGAGTATGAAAATCTCCTAGAAAGATCTCCGGATTGTCTGTGACTTTTGGGAGGGAGTGTCTACCTCATTATTACTTATTATTCATTATTACTTCCCATTAAAAATAAAAATGAAACAATCCCTATTAGGGCTCCTGCCTTTTTTCTCATGCCACATATTTGGCTCAGCATGTCAGGTGCACAGAGCCAAAAATGTTTACTTTCAAAAATGTTTAAATTATTATGTCTTGCAAAATTTGTATTAAATTTGATTTTGTGCATGTATAAGCCTGTTTTCTATAAAGTTAGTTTTACCAAGTGATCAAATATATTAAAAACTAACAGCAAGAAAAGGCTTGTTATGTGCTATATTTTATATTATATAGATACTTAACTCATAATCTTCTTTGGAAGCCTTAACAAAGGAACTTCTCCGTGTCAGTGTCTGGAGGGGAAATGTGAGGATCATTACACACAAGAACACTATTCCACTTCTGGGCATATACCCCAGAGACACTTTAATACACAACAAAGATATATGCACCACAATGTTCATAGCAGCTCTATTTATAATAACCAGAAGCTGGAAAGAACCCAGATGTCCTTCAGAAGATGAATGGATACAAAAATTGTGGTACATTTACACAATGGAATACTACTCAGCCACCAGAAACAATGACCTAACCAAATTCTTAAGAAAATGGCTGCATCTAGAGAATATCATCCTGAGTGAGATAACCCAGTCCCAAAAGAACAGACATAATATGCAGTCACTGATATTGGGATGCTAACCCCAGAGGCTTGCACTCCCCCAGAAACAACTCACAATCTGTAGGAAGTCCAAGAAATAAAGAAAACAAATATATATATATATATATATATATTTACAAAACAAGAAGACTTTGACTATTTCCATGTTGCATTTTGTTTTGCATGTACTTTACGCTCATTGTAACTATTAGGTTTTCAATGCATACTGTCAAGCCCTTGAAAAAATCAAATACTGACTAAAAAATATATTCACAGAGTTTTATGTAAAAAATATTTTAATATCTGAAAAAACAGTATTGAAAAAAAAATGTATAATTTTAAGCAAAAATGTTTAAAATCTGTACATTTATCTTTGTTTTGTAAAATAAAGTCATTTTAAAAAAAGAACACTATTGTTCTTATCTTTTCCATATTTAATCATACATGATCAGTCATTTAATAATACACTTTCAAGTGGCTTTATCTTTTAAATTAATTGAAAAAATATAAAAATACATTTCAAATACTTTTTTCCAATATGTTTCCTGATTTTCAAAATCAGTAGAATAATTAAGAATAACTGTATATACGTAGGTATCTCTATATGTAGCACAGAAGAAACACCTCTTTCGGTGTGTTTTAAGTTTATTAGATGAGAGAGAGAGAGAGAGAGAGAGAGAGAGAGAGAGAGAGAAAGAGAGAGAGAGAGAGAGAGAGAGAGACAGAGAGAGAGACAGAGAGACAGAGAGACAGAGAGAGACAGAGAGAGACAGAGAGAGACAGAGAGAGACAGACATACAGAGAGAGACAGAGAGACAGACAGAGAGAGACAGAGGGAGATGGAGAGACAGACAGACAGAGACAAACAGAGAGAGAGAGAGAGATATTTTGCTGTGGGATCAAGTTTAGAGACTAATGAAAGCTTCAGAAATGCTTTTCTATTGAGCTAAATGTACAGACATTGACTATACACACATGCTCCTTATGATTTTGAGTATACACTTTAACTCAAATCTGAATACATGGTCTGAGTAAAGTTTCTTTTAATTTGTTGGATTTTTTTGAGTCATAAATTATTAAATACAGTAGATTAAAGATAACACAAAGTTACTTGAATTAAAATGTATAATACTGAAATTATATCACTGACTTTTCTCTATTAGGAACTTCCCAGCATGCTTATATTTTAAAAACATAGTATTGATAAATTATCTGGCTTCACACCCAAATGTGGCCATCATATAGTCTTAAAGAGGTTATTAATGTTCTAGGCAAACACTTGATATATTGCTTTTATTCCCCTTTTTATCCCAACCATGACATTAAGAGCAGAAATTAATGCTTCCCAAAAGATAGGTGTCTTGACCACAACTATTTACCATAGCATGTGATTAGCATGTGACAGTTAGAAGTTTTGAAACAGTATTAGAGAAAAGTTAGTCACTGATGAAAAAGCTTCCAACGCTTAGGTCTAGCAGCTGTTGGACTTGTGTATCTAAAGAGGATGAGTGAAACGTGCAGGGATGAGAAGGGAGGCCATCCCAGGCAACCCTGAAGCTTTGCTGTATGCCCATCTTTGATATTTGCTTCACTGTCTTTCCAATCCTTCTCTCTTTTGTTTAACTACACATGACTGAGAACATTTTCCTTCCTTAAATCATTAAATTTTTTTCTAGCATTAATAATGAAGGACTTCTGACCTAGTTCCCTAAGTTTATAATTTTTTAAAAATGTTATGACAACAGCGATTATACTGAATGAATAAAAAATATACCACAGGAGTAGCAGGGAATTGTGCTTGAAGCTTACACACTATAACTCTTTGTCCATTATTATTAGTAATTCATATCATAAAATACAACATGAAATATGTGCCTTTATGGCTAATTTGAATAAAAATATTAAGTTATGCTGATGTATATATATATATATATATATATATATATATGATTTAGAAATAACAGAATGTGATTCTTTACAGAAATAATATGCTAACCTAAGTCAATAGCCTTATAAATGTGTGATTTCAAGAAATGTACTTAACAATTCTGTATTTTTCAGTCTGCTCATGCATGAAGAATAAAGACCGATTCTTATTTTGCATAACCACCATGAGCCAGAATAAGAGCAATTGCACAAAGTGCTCAGGCAATTACAGTTTCATATTTTCCTTGAAACTCTGGTTCTGCTCCTTCTTCCTATGTCCTATATGGTTTCAGCTGTGATTTGAAGTTTATGAATGTAATTTCATAGAGTGATTCACTATATCCAACGTTAAGTCTTCAGAATATATGTTCGGATGAGGCAATAACCAACCATTCGGAGGAAAGAGACAGTCAAAAAGACAGGAGCCATTTCTTTAGTTTTAATGATATAGGAAAAGGACTGTAATCCTCCTTCAGAAATAGGGGTTAAAGCTTTTATTTCAGTAGATCCAACACTTTATTACCTCCTTCAGTTCTTCCCAAGGCCTTCTTCAGATTGCATGCTCGACTTCTTTAAGACTTCAGGGAATCTTGGTTATGGAATATACTTAGTCTTTAACTAAGTGAATTTGGAGGAAAAAAACACAGAATAGTGAAATTAATATGAGTTTTGAGTTTTACATTAATATGTTGTATGACAAGGGGAAGCCACAGGGTACACAGTAGGATCTAGCATGCAGGTTTGTACTAAGGATTCAAATTCAAGTCTGCCTGAAGCTGTGATGATTAGTGAAGTGCACACGCAGAGAAAGACTTTGCACATGTTGAGAGGCAGTGACTTAAAATATGAAAAGAAATATGTCAACGTGGGCTTATATCCACTGGAAGTCTTCCATTGTCTGAGGAGAAAGGGAGGGGGAAATGGAGAGGGAGGGGAGGGAGTGAGAGGACAGGAAGCAGAGAAAGATGAAATCAGGATATAAAGTAAGTAAATGCATCATTTAATGAAAAATGTAGTGGAAATACAAAGATTTCTAGAAAGGTCTAGGCAAGAATTCATAACTCTACAGTGGGTTCTGCTGAGCGCATGAGGCATTGTGTTCTAGGCTGAGCATCGAAAAGCAAAAAAAATGTGAGGAAAAAAACAGGTAAAACAAACAAGAAAAAAAACTTACAGTAATAAGAAAATGTTCCATAAATCAAAAGATTGTGGACCCTTACAAATTGATATGGGTCCTGAACAGATTACAGTCACTAGTTATAACATTGTAAATACATGCGTGCATGTGTATGTGTGTTTTCACTTTCTTTTTTATTATTACACATGGTTATATGAGGTGGCTTTCATGCTAGCATATAACCAACCACTACGTTGGTTCTGTATCTACACAGTTATGAATGATACTGCAACTAGTACTGATGTTCAAGAATCTCTCAATGTGTGGGGTTTCATAGGTGATTATCAAGCACTGGTCTACTTGGTTCACATGATAGATATACTTTTAGTATGCATAGAATCTCTGTATTGATTTTCATTGTGGCTTGACAAGTGTATATTATTTTTTCAACTGTGTAATAAGTAGTTCCTTTTCCTTTTGTAACAAACAATAACAAAAAACAACAGACATTTGTACAGAGAGAGATGGGTTTACTCATTTTGTACCATCTTAAAGCTAAGATGTATAAAGGTTTACTCCTAATATTTTCTTTCAAACCGGTTTCCTTCAAGTACCTCTTTATCTCAGTTGGGAAGAGCTCTGCTGATTCAACTGCTCACTTTGGGTTATTGGTAAAGTCACAACCCCGCAGAACAGAGCCCAGCCCATCTGCCACCTGGACCGGCAGCTCCTAAAGGTTAAAAAACTGGTGAGTAGAAGATCTAGGCAGCCAGAGAGCAGAGAGATCTCTGCGGAGTGCTCAAGTAAAGCACACCCCCGCCCTGCCCTGCCTGATCCAGGGACCAGGAACACAACTTTGGAACTTCTGTTCCGACACAGTGACTCTGAGGCATAGAACAGGGCTCGGCCTATCTGCCACCTGGACCAGTTAAGATCCAGGGACACAGACCAGCTACAAGGGAAAGGCAAAAACATATCACTGACAACAAAATGGCAAGAAGAAAGCGAAAGAGTATATCCCAAGGAAACCAAGACAACCTGGCAACACCAGAACCCAGCTCTCCCATAACAGCAAACATTGAAATGCCAAACACTCCAGAAAAAGAAGACGCAGATCTGAAATCATACCTCAAGATGCTGGTAGAGATACTTAAACAAGAACGGGAAGAAAAGCAAAAAGATTCAGAAGCTTTTAAAGAGGAAACAAGAAAAACACACAAAGAACTCAAAGAACTAGAGGAAAACAGAACCAAAGAGATGAAGGAATGGAAGAGATAATTTAAAATGGAAATTGACACAATAAAGAAAACACTAAAAGAGATAACCTTAGAGGTAGAACACCTAAAAAAGAAATCAGGAGTTACAGAAGCAAGCATTTCCAATAGATTACAAGAGATGGAAGAGAGAATCTCAGGGGCAGAAGACAACATTGTAAACATAGACAAAACAGCCAGAGAAGATGCAAAAAACAAAAAGCTCCTAACCCAAAATGTCCAGGAAATCAAGGACACAATGAGAAGACCGAAGCTAAGAATAATAGGAATAGAAGAGGGAGAAGAGTATCAACTAAGAGGCACAGTAAATATCTTCAACAAAATCGTAGAAGAAAAATACCCTACCCTCAAGAATGAGATGACCACGAGCATAAGAGAAGCCTTCAGAACTCCAAATAGGTTGGACAAGAAAAGAAATACCTCCCAACACATACTAGTCAAACCACCAAGTGCTCAAAGTAAAGAAAGAATACTAAAAGCATTAAGGGAAAAAGGTCAGGTAACATATAAAGGCAGGCCAATCAGACTCACACCCGATTTTTCAACAGAGACTATGAAAGCTAGAAGAACCTGGACAGATATCATGCACACCCTAAGAGAGCAAAAGTGCCAACCCAAGCTACTATACCCAGCAAAACTACCAATCACCATAGATGGAGAGATGAAGATATTTCAAGACAAATCAAAATTTACACAATATCTGACCACAAACCCAGCACTACAACGAATTATAGGTGGAAAACCCAATACAATGAGGGAAAATACGGCCTAATAAAAACAAGAAAACTCCTAAACAAGATAACCAAAAGAAGAAAAAGACACAGACACAACTCAACCCACTAAAGCAATAAAAGCAGGAAACAGAAACAACTATTCCTGGATATCTATTAACATAAATGGACTCAACTCCCCAATAAAGAGACATAGGCTATCAAACAGGATACATAAACAAAATCCAGCCTTTTGCTGCATACAGGAAACTCATCTCAGAGAAAAAAACAGACACTATCTCAGAGTAAAAGGGTGGGAAAAAAAAACTTCCAAGCAAACAGCCCCAAGAAGCAAGCTGAAATGGATATTCTAATATCAAATAAAGTAAATTTCCAACCAAAAGTTATCAAAAAAGATAAGGAAGGACACTTTTTACTCATTACCGGGGAAAATGTCAGGAGGAACTCTCAATCCTTAACATATATGCTCCAAATAAAAAAGCACCCACATTCATAAAAGAAACCCTACTAAAGCTCAAAAATACATTTTACCCCACACAATAATAGGGTGAGACTTTAATACCCCACTCTCACCAATGGACAGATCATGGAAACAGAAACTGAACAAGGACACTGCATAATTAGCAGAGAAATAAAACCAACTAGAAATAATAGATATCTACAGAACATATCATCCTAAAGTAAAAGAATACACCTTCTTCTTACCACCCCATGGCATCTTCTAGAAAATTGACCTCATAATTGAACACAGAACGAGCCTCCATCGATATAAGAAGATTGAAATACTCCCATGCATCCTCTCAGATCACCATGGTCTAAGGCTGGTCTTTAACAACCACAAAGACAACAAAAGCCCACATACTCATGGAAACTAAACAACACTCTGTTAAACGATAGAAGGTCAAAGAAGAAATAAAGAAAGAAATTAAGGATTTTCTAGAATTAAATGAAAACGAAAACAAAACATACCCAAACCTATGGGATGCAATGAAAGCAGTACTGAGAGGAAAACTCATAGCCTGAAGTGCTTCCAAAAAAAACTGGAGAAGGCATACATCAGCAACCTGACAGCACAGCTAAAAGCCCTAGAACCAAAGGAAGCAGATATACCCAAGAAGAGTAGATGGCAAAAAATAATCAAAATTAGGGCAGAAATAGACCAAATAGAAACAAAAAGAACCATTGAAAAAATCAACAAAACCAAGAGTTGGTTCTTTGAGAAAATCAACAAAATTGATAAACCCCTAGCCAGATTAACTAGAGGGCAAAGAGAGAGTATACAAATTAACAAAATCAGAAAGGAAAGTGGAGACATAACAACTGAAACTGAGGAAATTCAAGAAATCATCAGATCCTACTACAAAGACTTATACTCCAAAAATTGATAAATCTGGAGAAAATGGACAAATTCCTAGACAGATACAAGATCCCAAAGTTAAAGCAGGACAAAGTAAACCATCTAAATAATCCTATAACATCTAAAGAAATAGAAGAAGTCATCAAAAACCTCCCAACCACAAAAAGCCAAGGTCCAGACAGGTTCAATGCAGAATTTTATCAGACATTTATTGCGGATATAACACCAATACTCTCCAAACTATACCAAAAGATAGAATCAGGTGAAATACTACCTAACTCATTTTTTGAGGCTAGAATAACCCTCGTACCTAAACCACACAAAGACCCTACAAGGAAAGAGAACTTCAGACCAATCTCACTTATGAACATTGATGCAAAAATACTCAACAAAATCCTTGCAACCCGAATCAAAGAACACATCAAAACGATCATTCATCATGACCAAGTAGGCTTCATCCCTGGGATGCAGGGATGGTTTAATATAAGGAAATCCATCAATGTAAACCACTATATAAACAAACTAAAAGAACAAAATCACATGGTCATCTCACTAGATGCTGAGAAAACATTTGACAAAATCCAACACCCCTTCATATTAAAAGTACAGGATAGAATAGGAATCCAAGTTCCATACTTAAACATAATAAAAGCAACATACAGCAAACCAACAGCCAACTCAAACAGAATGGTGGGAAACTTGAAGCAATCCCACTAAAATCAGGGACTCAACAAGGCTGCCCACTCTCCCCCTACCTATTCAACATAGTACTGGAAGTCCTGGCTGGAGCAATTAGACAGCAAAAGATCAAGGCCATACAAATCAGAAAGGAAGAGATAAAAACATCACTCTTTGCCGATGATATGATAGTGTACTTAAAAAAAAAAAAAACATCTGCGGGAATCACTATCCCTGACCTCAAGCTATATTACAAGGCAATTGTGCTGAAAACTGCATGGTACTGGTAAAGAAATAGGTACGTGGATCAATGGAATAGAATAGAAGATCCAGAAATGAGCCCTCATGTATATGGTCGCCTGATTTTTGACAAAGGAGCAGTAAACATTCAATGGAAAAAGGAGAGCCTATTCAACATATGGTGCTGGTCCAACTGGCACTCAGCATGCAAAAGAATGAAAATAGACCCTTTCTTATCTTTTTGTAAAAAGCTCAAGTGTAAGTGGATCAAAGATCTCCACATTAAACCAGATACACTGAAACTATTAGAGGAGAAAGTAGGGAAAACCTTAGAACACATTGGCACAGGAGAAAATTTCCTGAACAAAACATAATGGCTCAAACTCTAAGGTCAAAGATTAACAAATGGGACTTAATGAGATTGCAAAGTTTCTGTAAGGCTAAGGACATTGTCAAGAAAACAAAACGGCAACCAACAGAATGGGAAAAGATCTTTACCAACACCACATGAGATAGAGGCCTAATATCCAAGGTGTACAAGGAAATCAAAAAGCTAGACACCAGAGAATCAAAGAACCCTATTAAAAAATGGGGTACAGAGCTAAACAAAAGTTCTCAGTTGAGGATCATCGAATGGCTGAGAAACATCTGAGGAAATGCTCCACATCCTTAGCCATCAGGGAAATGCAAATCAAAAGAACCCTGAGATTCCACCTCACACCAGTCAGATTGGCCAAGATTCAAAACTCATAGGACAGCAGATACTGGCAAGGTTGCGGATAAAGAGGAACACTTTTACACTGTTGGTGGGGTTGCAAATTAATACAACCACTCTGGAAATCAGTCTGGCGATACCTCAGAAAATTGGATATAGTACTACCTGAAGACCCAGCTATTCCACTTCTGGGCATATACCCCGGAGACACTTTAATAAACAACAAAGACATATGCACCCCAATGTTCATAGCATCTCTATTTATAATAGCCAGAAGCTGGAAAGAACCTAGATGTCCTTCAGAAGATGAATGGATACAAAAATTGTGGTACATATACACAATGGAATACTACTCAGCCACCAGAAACAATGACTTAACCAAATTTTTAAGAAAATGGCTGTATCTAGAGAATATCATCCTGAGTGAGATAACCCAGTCACAAAAGAACAGACATAATATGCAGTCACTGATAGTGGGATGCTAACCCCAGAGGCTCACACAGCCCCAGAATCAACTCACAGGCTGTATGAAGTCGAAGAAATAAAGAAAACCAAACAAAACAAAAAAAAATTAGTCATTCTCAATCCTCACCCACCAAGAACACATTGAGAAAGTCCGAGTTGTACCTTTTATTACATATACTGTCTGCTCATTGTAATAAAAAAAAAAAAATCTTTACACACCAAGACAACTTTGACTATTTCCAGGTTGCATCTTGTTTTCCATGTACTTTATGCTCATTGTTACTGGTGGGATCTTTATCACATTGTGTAAATATACCACAATTTTTGTATCCATTCATCTACTGAAGGACATCTGGGTTCTTTCCAGCTTCTGGCTATTATAAATAGAGCTGCTATGAACATTGTGGTGCATGTGTCTTTGTTGTATGTTGGAGGGACTCTGTGGTATATGCCCAGAAATGGAATAACTGGGTCCTCAGGTACTCTCCAAATTTTATATGCACTTTGTTGCTTGTTCAAGTAACAGTAACAATTATGGACACAAACCGCCATATTTTAGAAGCACATTGTGAGGTTTATGTTTTTGTTCATTTAATTGGAATATGTCCAACAATCCACAAATTTTATTTACTACTCCATGAGGTCACCTACTTTATATTACTTGGATAAGGGCATTTCATTATAATAATAAACATCTGTTCTAGCTAGGTTTATATCAACTGACACAATCTGGAGGCATTTGTGTGTGTGTGTGTGTGTGTGTGTGTGTGTGTGTGTGTGTTTGTGTGTGTGTGTGTGTGTGTGTGTGTGTGTTGGAACCTTAAGCTCTTAAGCTTGTGGTTCACTTTTTTCACTTTCTTGAAGGATGATTAATGGGGGAGGATTTATTTCAGTGTGGTCGTGCTACCTTTAGGCTGGTAGTCCTTAGTGATATGTGACAATAGGTTAAGCTTCCCAAGAAGGAGTAAGACAGTAAGCAGCACTCCTCCATGGCCTCTGCTTCAGCCCCATGCCGTCATGTTCCTGTCTCCAGGTTCCTGTCCTGATTTCCCTGGATGATGGACTATTGGGTACAAGATGAAATAAACCATAGTTTCTCAAGTTGCTTTTGATCATGATATTTGATCACAGCAATAGAAACCTTAAGAAATACAAGTTTTTGGTTGTTTGTTTTGTGAAATCTGGATGCAGTCTTCAGAAGATTATTATAGTCAAATATTTGAGTAGAGCATAGCAATGGCCACATTTTCTTCCAAATAAGCCTCAGGTCATGGCAATTTTCCTTTACATACGATTTTATTTTATTTTACTCTAGAGAAGCCTGGAGGCCAATTTCAGCTTATAAATGTCACATAATAGTATTTTATTGAAATGGAAGCAGAATGACTAATAGAGAAAATGGCTATTAGGACACAAATACGTTTGAATATGAATAATATGTAATAATAATTTGACTATGGTTGTTTCATAAACATAATAAATATCTGAAAATAGAAAAAATTCAAGTTCAACTAAGAATACATATACATTTTTATTCAAGATTTTATACTCACCAATATATTTTGCCAGCAATTATTTGCTTTTTTTTTTTACAATTGTAACTACAAAAAAAGCTAAGTATTCAGCAAGTGACCCTATAAGTATTTGAAAAATAATGCTTCCACTATTTCTCGTTCTGTTTGCCTTAATGTTGCCTACACAACAGTCTGTTGTGACCTGTGTTACGGTTATTGTATTGCTAGGAAGGTTGATCAAGTATTCATTGAAAGAAAGAAAACATGCTGCGATATTGTTGTTACAAACACATTAAATATTTTTAGTTCCCCTTGTTTAAAAAGCACTTAGTTGGGGGGAAATGCTGTTCTCAGGAGCTGCAAGAATGGTGCTTTCCTTATTTCCATGGGGCCAGCTTTGATTTTAAAGGTGATAGATCTCATTCAGGGAGCAAAGTATTGCACCATGGAAGAATTTTGACAGAATGTTGATTTATCCTATGCTTCCTGCGTGCTACAAAATGATTTCTAGAGTCAGAGGCATGCGCATGGATCTGAATTCTCCTGAAATATAAAAATAATTTTACTGTGTATTGTATTCTGCCTATATCTTAATCTGGCTTTTAGAAAAATGAAGGAATAAAGGCCGAAAACATCAAGGTCTAAAATCTAAGATTGCTTTCAGTTATGATTATAAGGCAGAGTTGGTGCGAAGGATTTCAAAAGACATTTTAACTTCCTGATCTATGGCATTAGTTAGGAACATGTTTGCCAAAGCTTTGCATTTAGGGACAGGGAAAAACATTGTGCTGTTTATATCTCTAAGCTAACATTTTAAATGAAAAAAATCTTTTTTTAGGGCAATATTTGAAACACTGATCATTGGTGCAGAGGAAAGCACTGGCCTCTTCATCAAGACTGCTGAGTACAACCCAGCACAGGAACTTAGATTCCCAAATGGCCCATCCTATTTCTCCTGCTGGCTGGTGGAGGCAAGTTGTGCAGACTACTCACGTGGCTATCAAGCATCGGTGCTGAGGCCAGCGGGGTAAGAGCTAGGGTACCTGGGAAGCACCTGATTAGTATGTATATTGGAGGAAACTCAACTTTGTAGCAAACAGTAGGTTTACTCCAATATGCACAACCAAACACCAGTCCTATTTTGTCCTGCTTTTATGGGAATCAGATAAGCAATTGCCTGTAAAGCATTTTAAATTGTGTGCCACAGGGTACTAAGAATTTGACAAATATTAATGGTGGTATTAGGAAACTTAATGAGTTCTATCAAAACAAAAATTAAAATAGATTATCATGAAACAAATGCTTTGAGGTATAAAAAATAGTTCATATGAGAAGAAATAGTAGATGAGAATTTTATAGACAGAGTACTCAATTTGTGTCTGACATTTTTTAAAAATAGAAATTCATCCATGAGAAAGGAATTCGGTAGTTTTATCAACCAGGTGCTCTTGCCTACTCTACCACAGAGCTGAGCACAGGTTCATCAGCAAACTAATGCCCACTTATTAACGGCAGAATGAACTGGCACCAACAGGCCTTGAAATATTCCATCTCACAATGTCATCCTTCCTTTAAAAAAATTTCTTTTGTGTATAATGTTATAATTCTGTCATATTCCTCTTCTCTTTCTACCCTCCAAACATAACTCTCCTACTGCTTTTTCAAATTTGTGCTTTCTATGTTTCATTAATTGCTGTTATATGAAAATATATACATACTACATATGCATATAAATACACATAGGAATATATACCTAGTATATATGCATTTAATATAATGATATATTATATTATCTCATATAGGCATACATATACATTATAGATAAATAGGTAGATAGATAGATAAATAGATACAGATACATACAGATACAGATATATATATATATATATATATATATATATATATATATGGATATATATATATATTCCTAAAAATAACCTGCTATACAATGTCTCATATATACATATATATGTGTATATATATATTTATTCTCAGGACATTTGAAATACTGTTGGAAGTCTTCATAAGCCTTGACATCAAAATGTTATTCTAAAATTTATGAGAAACATAGAAGCTCTTATATGTGTATTATAATCTCTAAATTGAATCAAAATAATTTAAGTGATTGTACAAAGTTGGCTGCAATAATTGCAGAGGAGAACTGAGGCATGTGGGGAATGAATTTGCATTTCCAAACATATAGGTGTCTAGAATGTCATTCAGGCAGCATCATATTCTTTTTGGCATAAATATATATGAATATATTTTTATAGTACTTGATTTTTTAAGGTTTGATAATATGCATTGAAATCTTACTATTTACAAAGATCATAAAGTATATGTAAAACAAAACATAACATAAAAATAGTCAAAGATTTTGGTATGTAAAGATTAAACATAATGATTTTTAACTACCAAAAATTGTCACAAGGCTGTCTTCTTAGCTCTTGAATTATTAATGGTTTAAGGTCTAGCATGATAATCTTAATGTGATTGATTCAGGGGAATAGGAAGAAGGCCTACCCACTAATACTCAAGCATTGAAAAACACCAACATCTGCAAGAAATAGGTGAGAGAATGGTCACATGTTCATGGACTCCTGCTCTACTTCCCCTCCTTTTCATTTCTCCTTCCCTCATCCATTTCTCCTTCTCCTCTCTCTTCAGGCATTCACATTATTTCCTCCCTTATATCCTATCCAAAGACCACCACAACCTCAAAAGTTATCTTCATCCATGGCTCCTACCATGCTCACTGCATGCCTCCCCTTGATGAGTTTACAGTGGAGGTTGACAGTTTTCACCCTGAAGGGTACTTCCATGTAGATGAAGGATCCCCTCAGAGAGAAAATAACCCACTGGACCAGTCTCATTGGGAACATAGCTGCAAACCTCAGGAAGGCCCTAAAATTTCAATTAGGCAGCCTGAGCTGAGAGAGCATTCTTTCATGGGTGAGCAACCTAGCTGGGAACAGGGGCTGGCAGACGGTCGTGGGCTCTGACCCATTCTACGGACTGTTTCTGTAGCGAGCACAAGTTAAGCACAGATGGCCTATTTTAGCTGTGACATTCGAGAATGATATGTGGTTCAGTATGTCAGTGAAATACAAGAAATCTGTGAGAGTTAGGGAAGGCAGTTTTTTATTTGTTCAATATATAAATTTAGGATAAATAGTATTTTTTGCATGGCATTGTAATATAAATAACTCATAATTGGTATGCCCCAAACATGGCAGCATCACTGACAATGTTGTACATGACAGTCTGGGGTCAGATCAGTTGGACTTTGACCAAGTAATTGAAGGATTACTGGCATGTAAACAAAAGAGCATTTGGCAGAAATCTCATAATTCATGTGTTTGTTAGTTAGATAAAGCTACTACTACTCTTATCTGTCCCGTCTAAAGAACCCATGGTAGCCCATAGAGTGTTCTGGACTGTACCTAATTTTCCCCTTTGTAATTGTCAGGCTATTCTTATCACAAGCTCCTCCATCACTCTTCTTGTCTTGCTAACACTGTCAAGGCATCTTCTATCATGGCCTGTTCTCTGGTGCATGAAAAGTCAGCCTGGAAATAAACTTTTTTTTCTATCCATAGAGTGGCCTAACTTGGTTGCTTCACTGAACCCTCTCTTAGATCTAGTACCAAAACACAAGACAGACATATCTGGGCCCCAAAATATCAGTTCCTCCTAACTCAAGCAGACTGCCAGTTGGATCCTAGTGGGACTGGATCATTTGCCTGTTCTAGTTTCTACCACTTACCATATTCAACTCTAAATCTCGTCTGCCTCTTTAATCACTTACCTCTTTTTCCTGCTCCTCTGGTCTCTCTTTGCTTGCTTGGATAAGTGTCCTTCGAGAACTGCCTTCTCTGTCTCTCTTGCTAGCTGGCTCAATAAAAGTCCAACTGGAGTGTCACACCTATGTCCTCCTGGGTAACCCCAACATATAGAGAAGGATGCTTGTCCACTATGATCCTGGGTATCTTCAGTCCCCTGGGATATTCTTAGCTTGAAACTCTGTCCTGCAACTCTGCCTCCTCTACTCCCGGTGTCTTCTCTCCTGTGCTATAATGAGAATTCTTTACTGACATTTGAAAAAAGAACACTATGGAATTTCCCTTTCTCCCTCTAACCATGAGCTCTTCCCATATAATATTAGACTTCTTGACTTCTCCTGCCTGCTGCCTTGTCAGATCTCTTTCTCTCTCTGGAGCGAGAGAATCCATTTAGCCCAGTTCCCTTGGTATTTTTGGTTGTTTGTTTTTGTTGTTTTGTTTTTGTTTTTAACTACTGCATAGTTTGCCCTTAGTACAAACTCAACTGCCTGTCTCAATAGCCAGAAAATAGCACAATTTCTGTATTCTCTTTAACTGTGAGTTCTGCCACCCACATGTCTGAAAATGTTACAATTCCTAATCTCTAAGACTTATTTTGTTCTCTGTCTCCATCCTGTCTTTGGATCTCCTCCCACAACCATCAGATTCCCTTGGCAAAAGCCAAGTCTCCTTCCAAATCTGATCAGGACCTAAAAATGTCAGGCATTGATATAGACGATACAGATGAATAGGAAGGTCCACTTCTCAATACTGTTACAATAAGATTCATACCAGTTATACCTGGATTAAAAATACCTATGCATACACATAAATATGTAGGTCTAGTATGTAATATGTATATGTTTTGTGTATACACATTTATATACTGGCATATGAAATAGAAAAATAGAATATTTTATAAATGTCTTATGAAATAAAAGAGCAAATAATACTATATATATGTATATATATATATATATATATATATATATATATATATATATATATATATATATATGCATAGATATGTGTGTGTATGTGTGTGTGTGTGTGTGTGTTGTACTCCTGAGAGTGACTTGCCTAGATTACTGAGTGTCCATGTGTGTAAACCACCTGACGTTCCGTAAACCAGATAGCGTCTATTAGATGCTAAGAAACTGTTGTTTCCTCTTCTTTATACTCTTGCTTACCATGAATCTTCCACAAACAAACCAGCATATTTCCTCTGAAATGACCTTCCAGCATTTGTACTGAATGCTTAATTGTGTGCTCATTGTAAAAAGAAATGCTTAAAGAAATTTGGCTTCCTCACTGATAGGTATGATTGTAGGTATGGGGAGAAATGTGCAATTAGAATTGTTTAGTTTACAAGTCCCTGTGCTGGCATTTTGGCTGGGTTCATTAGTGTGGCTTTGCTGCTCTAATGAGTGTCTGTGGCTTGGCTGGTTTGGGGATAATCAACGTGGCCTTGACTCCAGTGAACTAGATGTCTCCTGTTACTCTTATTTTGCCGAAGAGTTGGTAACACATTCTCTAGGTGGCAGAAACCAGATATGGATGTCTCCTCAAAGGCTCTCCCAGAGTCATATAGATACAGATGAGGATGCTTGCCGCTAAACTTCAAACTGAACATGAGAACTCTAATGAAAAGTTAGAGAAAGGACTGAAAGAGTTGAAGGGTTTGCGCCCAAAGGGAAGAACAGCATCATCAACCAGCCAAGGCACTGAGGTGGACAGAGTAATTGGAAGAGTGAGCACCTTCATGGAAGCAAGTTGAGGGGGAGGAGGGAGAAGAGTGGCAGAGGTATAACATTTGAAATGTAAATACAGAGAATATCCAATAAAATTGAAAAAAAAAGAAAGAACAAAAAAAAGTAGAGTATGGCAGTTTATGTCTGATTAGGAGATTATGTTTTATTAGTAAGACTGAAGACAGGGTCAGCTAGGCTAAAGTGTGGACTCTATTTTGCATACAGTGAAACAAATCAGCCATCCAGGAGAGCTGATAACTGTGTATCAGAACCACTGCCCTTACTCTTGTATAATGTTACAGTCTGACAAATCCTAGGAACCCAAGTCTGAATTCTTTGCCATCTCTATTTATTGCCAAAGATATTTTTTCCAGAGTTCTAGCCAGCTTGAGTAAATGATAGCACAACTCCACTTAAAATAACTTAGGTAGAGCTGATTAAAACAGAAAACTTAAAAGAGCTTGCACTGACCTAGTTATGTAGATTAGTCAGAATTTAAAAAAAAGACCCCCCCCAAAAAAAAACCTGAAAACCAAACCAAATAAACCAAAATAAAAGTACCAAAAACAAACAAACAAGCAAATAAGCAAATGCACCACCATGACCAGTAACAAAAACTATATTCTAAAGAGGAGACAGAGAAATGCTTCAGAAATTTTCAAGTTAATGAAAAGCATGTCTGAAAAGTGTGAAAAGTGCCAGGAATGTACAGAAAGGGACCAAGAACAAAAGGCACTACCTCTTTACAAGGTTTGGAAGGAGCTACACTCTCCAAAAGCTGATTTTTGCATTACTTTCCCCATTTCCAAATTTATGATCATTGTTGAGTGCTGGCTCCTTTATTTATTGCGGAAAAGTTTGTGCCAAAGCTGAGTGAAGTAGAAAGAGGTCTTTCAGTTGGCAGGTTAAAGGTCTGCCATGGTAAGGAGTGTGAGTGGTATGCAGTCTGTCACATTGCAAATGCATTCAGGAAACAGACATGGAAAGTTGGTTCTTTTCATCTTACTTTTGTCTTTGTTTTTAGTCTGAGAACTCAGCCTGTAGAATTTGGTGCTGCCTTTTGCTAGCATAAGTCCTCTGACCTCAATTATTCCAATCTAGAAAGCCCCTCCAGGACCTGCTGCTCAATAAAATATAACTGAGCAGATGGGAATGAGGCAAGTCAGCAGTCCAAAAATGATTTGTCTTGTAAGCACAAGGACCTGATAAGGGTACAGAAAACCTTACAAATAGGGAATGGTGTTGAGTGCTTTAAATTCTATCTGGAGAGACCAGGGCAGTTAAATACCTGCACAGCCAGCCTAGCCTAGTTGGAAAGCATCAGGTCAGAGAGAATCTATGCTTCAAAAATCAAAACCAACCAACCAACCAAAACTCACACACACACACACACACACACACACACACACACACAGAGAGAGAGAGAGAGAGAGAGAGAGAGAGAGAGAGAGAGACAGACAGACAGACAGAGAGAGAGAGAGAGAGAGAGAGACTAGTATAAACTAACGATATATTCAAGTGAACAGACATAAAATTAAATATTCATAAGAAATATTAAAGAGCAGAAAATATGACTTTTAGGCTGGCATCTGGCTCAGTTGCTATCATGCTTGCTTTGCATAGTTGAAGTTCTAGGCTCAGCTCCCACCACTGAGGAAAACAGTTGTAGAGATACATGCCTATAATATTACTACTTAGGATGTATATGGAGGATAATAGTTCAAGGCCTTGGCTACATAGGGAGTTTGAGGCCAATTTAGTTGACATGAGACCCTGTCTAAAAGAATCAAAACAAAGAAAGAAATGTAGAAAGAAAAGAAAAAGAAAATCTGATTTCCCTAAATGTTATTCAAATTCTACATTCCAACTAGTTGTAACAGACAAAATTCCTGAGGATCATTTCATGTTAGTAGTAAAAACTCATCCCAAAAGCTGACCCCAAAGACAAACAGGCAAGAATGAATTCAATCCACAAAGAAGTCTAGAGTCAGTGTAGAACTTCAAGAAGGTAAACGTTAATTCAGTGAAATGGGTAAGGTCTACAGCAACCTTGCAAAAGGAAGAGGAAGGAGTGGTGTGAGGAAGAGCACAGGTGACAATGTCGTTGTTACTCAGAAAGTGGAATTTACAAGAAATGTGTTTTCATGAACCCTGAGGTAAATTTGCTCTTCTTTGGTGTTTGCTTGTTATAGGAGCCTAAAAGTAAGACCATTTGGAGAACTTGCTATATCTTTGTTTGCTCAGATGATGCACAGGAGGAACTGATGCGCTCACACCAAGTGCAGTAGTGAGTAGTAACTTCTCTTTGATGATAGGTTCCTACTCCTTTCATTCCTTTTTCATTTGCAGTTATTAAGGATACATTATGGATGTTAGCCTGAACTTCCTGTAGGATTGCACAGTTCAGGTGTGCCTACATTCTGAAGTCTTGGAATTTGGTTAAAGCTCTTTGCTATATAATGTAATAAGAGAACCACACTTTACATTGGGAATATCAGAATGTCTGGTTCCTGGGGAGATTTCAGCACAATACGACCATTAGTGTCCTTATTCATGCAGGAAATGTGGCTCTGTGATTTTTCTCATTGAACGGTTCCTGCTCAAGGTATTGTTTTCATTACATTAAATAATAAAACCTTAAGTTAAAATGTGTATCTTTGTAAACCTACTTGAAGTATCTTTGTAAGCCTACTTACCTCTCCAATAGTGTTTTCCCTTTCCTGAGTTTAAACATCTGTATAATGCTTGGCCTGTGTGCTTTTCTACTGTGTGCTTAGCTCTTCAAAGCCATTTGACAATTAAAACGTATTTTGTCAGTTATACTCACATATTTATAGCAAGCAAGTGATTCAATTTATATAGCCGCAGATTTTAGTCTAGAATGGTAAAGAAAACTTTATACAACTCCATAAAGGTGAGAGTCAAGGCTGTCAGCAAGAAAGCTAAAAGGAGCCTTTTGTGAGAAAGGAAGCAGGAACCAAGGCAACGGGGATGCACATGGGATGCACTGATGTTTTGGTGAGATCAGCTCAGTAAAATGCTTCTGTGACTTCAGCACATACTCCTGCATGTCACAGTGACGATCTTTGATACCTTCAAGGCTGTGGATTAAAGCATCAGATGGATCTATACCTTAAGATGAATGATAAAATCTATGTGGTGTACTCAGGCATCTGCTAATGCAAACTACCTTCCATGTGATGTTTATGGTTAACACTGTGTCTATTTGATTTTAAGTGCTGTTTATGGAAAGGAAAGTCAGAGATGAAATGGCTCATTTTGCTCAGTCATTCTCAGACATCAAAGTTGCAAGAAGTTTGTAAAATCTGATTGATAAGATGTAAAGTTAGGAATAGATCAATGCAACGGGCTTGGCAGTTCTTAAGTTTTATGTGAAAGCAAACAATTTGCTCTAATTTGTACCCTTAATCCATGCTCATTTTAAAAATTCACTGGTCTATGTATATACTCTTAGTCAGACATCCTCATGTTCTGCTTTTACCACTATGCATCTTATTAGCTTTCCAGAGAATGCCTGTGGCTATTTGATCTATTGATATCATTCAGGAATCTGGCTGGAATTATTTGAAGCAGAATTTTGAAACAATAGACGGTAAATAGTTTCATCAGTACAGGCTCTAGGTACCCTTGCACTTTTCATTTTCAAACAGAGAATTTCTTCTTAAATTTATTTTATTTTATTGTTCATTAATCCTGTTTTAGAGTCCAGTCTTCATCTCCCTCCCATTCTGCCTGCTGACTATTCCTGATCACATATGTCCCCCCTTTCTCCAAGAAGATGCCCCTACCCCCACCCACACCCTAACAAGTCTCCCCACTCTCTGGGACCTCAGATCTCTCAAGGGGTAGGTGTATGTTTACTCACTGAGGCCAGACCAAGCAGTCCTCTGCTCTATCTCAGCTGATGCATGCTGCCTGGGTGGTGGCTCGGTGTCTGAGAGAACTTAGGGATTCATATTTTACCGTTAGCCTATTATAGCGAATCATGCTTTTTACTATTTGATAGTAGTGTTTTGGAAGTTCTATTTGCACCTTGCTCTTAATTATTAGACTAAGAAACCAAACCAAACAACAACAAAAATAAAAGAAAACAACAACAAAATATTTTCCATTGTTAGTGTTACCAAAACTCCAAGTAAGAGAATATCATCCTGAGTGAGGTAACCCAGTCACAGAAGAACAGACATAATATGCAGTCAATGATAATTTGATACTAACACCAGAAAGCTCTGAATACCCCAGAAACAACTCACAGACTATATGTAGATCAAGAAAAAAAAAAAAAAAAAAAAAAAAAAAAAACGAGAAATGTAGCTGTTCAGACCTTGATGAGTTTTTCATTGGAAAAAGATGATTCTAGCATCTTACTTTCCCAAAACAATAGCCTCAGTGTTGAATCTAAGTACCAGGAAATGATGTCAGAGCAGAAGATTAAGGGGAAGACCTATAAACTTCTCAATAAATATAGTTTGAAATCAAAAGGTATTTATCAAGGTTTTATTTTACAAAGAGAGACATGCTTAACAGGAAGAATTCTCTTCTTTAATTTTTGTTCTTTAACCCTGTTAATGCATGGTAAGATTTTAATATATAATGAAGAATGAGTTTAGTTTAGGTTGTAGTAGTATTAGCCATTTAAGTTACATTGTTCCATCTTGTTTTGGAAATTTTGATCTGTGTGGCCATTATTAAAGGCTATGAGAGAGCACTTGACTTAGCCTATGACCTCATAGCTCTTCCTAGGCAGTCTGTGTCTGGCTGCAGAGCAGATGGCCAGGTTGACCTAGTGTTCATGCCCAGCTGTTTAACTAAATGCAATTCCCAGTTGAGAATAATTACAATCCAGACTACCACCCTAGCAAGAATTGTACAGCATCAAAGGTGAGTGTGTTGCCAGAAGTGAACAATGTCAACACCAGTTAGGCCTATAAATTTACATCTTCAAACATTCATGGTTCTTCAGAAAAGCATAATTTTAAGTGCTCTTGAAAGATTTCATTGGATAATGAACTTTGCTAAATGAAAGAATTTTAATAGAAATAAAACCGCAGCTCATTCAGACTTTACCTTCCTTATATCATTTTTACTATAACTTGGTCATATGTTTTCATCAGAAATATGATCCTTTTTTTCTAGAAAATATTTGTGCTGAATGTCAGACTGTGGTAGAACTTGGCAAATTCTAAGATGCTTCAGAAGAATATCACATGAGCTACAAAATATTATTCATTTGTTGTAGGCTATAAAAGTGTGTGCACTTGTTTCAGAGACTATGTTAATTTATAAGGCATGAAAAATAAAAGTGTGTGTTAATAAAAGTTACTCAGAGGAATGCAAAAGAATTTAATTTTAGACCGTATGCATTCATAGGATTTTACTATTTCCAAATCATACTAATTTTAACTTTACAGTGTCTCATTTACTTGTCCCAAACATTATCTCTTTCATTTTATTTCATGCATTTATAAATATATGTACACATATATTTAGAGCCTGTCCATAGAGTCTCATATGTATATGCATATATGTATGCATGTGTATAATGTGTGCATGAATATTTATACATAGGAACATTAATTCAGATATATTGCACATATATATCATTTTCTTCTAGGTGCATGTGTTGTGGACATATGAGGTCAAAATTGAAGGCCTGTATTTTTCCTGATAACGTTGAACCTCATTCTTATGACAGAGTCTCTTGCTGAACCTAGACCTCAGAAGTTCTGTAACAGTAACTGGCAAGTGGGTCATGGACTCTCTTGTCTCTACTTTGTCAGTGCAAAGACTAAAAACATGGGCCACCAATAATGTTTTGACATGATTACTGGGGATCAGATTTTAGGGCTTCATGCTCATATACCCAGTTCTTTACCAAGCCATCTCCCAGGTCCTTTAGTTTTTTCAGAAAGAAATAATTATGAAACTAATAGATTCCAAATAAGTCACTGCAGCATGATCACAATGTTTATTTATTTGTTTTTCCTTTATTCTGGTTTTTTTTTTTTTTTTTAATTTTCTTCGTGGCTGTTGAATCAATAAAAGTCTAACTGGTAACTTATATTCTTGGCTGGTGGTTGTCAAAACGACTAACTACTTCAATGGCATCCTACCCAAACATTCTGTTTGTGGACTAACGACAACTAAACCAAACTGTTTGCCTGCACTGCGGAATACATAAAGTGGCAAACTCAACACTAGCAACAGCACAATATTCAGCCACTCTCAGCAAAAATTTCTCAAAGGTAAGATTATTTTTTTCTCACATTACTGTTGTTTCTGACACAAAATTGATATCTATTGTATTAGTATTAACTTTGCACACTTCTTTCAAAACATACTTTATAGTTGTAGTACTCAAAGCAGTATAAAAAAGGATAGAAATATTGTACAAGATAGACCGCACTTCCCCCCAAAAACAAACAAAGCCAATACAATGAAGCCATGATGGTGTTTTCAGCAAATGACATTATACACTGTTACAAAAAATAAATAAAAATTAATTTAAGCCAAGACCTCAGCTTGTCCCAAAAATTAACTGAAAACCGAACATCGAGATAAATGTAAAATGCAAAATCACAGAACTCCTAGAGAATGGACTCAAAATATAGTAGTAATATTTTCTTTATTTTTACTAAGTACTCTTTATTGATTTTAGAATTTTTAATTATTTGTTTCTGAGGGTTTCCTACATGTATATTTTGCTCATATCACATATTGCTTTCTTCCTTCCAACTCCTCCTGTGTGTCCCTATTAATTCTCAAATTCATAACTCGTTTATTTTTTTAATTATAACACACACACATGTTTTCAATAAAAAATGACACAAACTAGCAGTTACTTAAGCAACATGGTATATGTTTTTCATGTTATCTGGTAAGTATGCTTTTTGATGTAAACTCAGATGAACTCAAAACATGTATATAAGAATATGTTTTGGTTAAAATTTTTATTCAAAAATATTTTATGACTTTGTATATCTGTCATTTCATCTCTTCTTTATCCTTTGTCCATTCTTCACATTTCCCTGACTCCCACTCAATTTTGTGACCTCTTATTCTATAATTATTATTATTAAGCATACATACACCTTGCTTAGTTTATTACTTTCTCGTGTCTATACTTGTGATTAGGGATGACCACATGAGATCCACTAACTTAATAGGGAACTGAACCGAAGAAAATCTGACTCTTCTGTCATGTGGAGCCATTGCTTATCTCTAGCTTTTCATTTGAGTATGGGGCTTTGTGAAATGTCTGCATCCATGTTGACACATTGGCTGATATGATCATTATGCAGACCTTGTTCATGTAACTGTATTGTTAAAATTTCCTGGTTGCAAATACCTATTATGTGTCTAAGACACTATTTGACAGCAGGCATCCTGGTCCTCTGGCTCTTATAATCTTTCATCTCTCTCTTCTGTGCTGGTTCCCATGCTTTAGGTGTAAATGTTGAGTTGTACATATACCAATGTGTGCTGGGCTTCCATGGTCATTTATTCTCTGCATTTTGACCGTCTGTGGATCTGTTTTGGGTCAGGATCTTATTAGGTCAGGAGTGAAAGGTTCTTTTATCTGTGAGCATAAGGATAAGTATTGAGAATGCAGTTAGAAACTATGGGTAGAACTTTATTTATAACTTTTAACACCTAAAAAAATCCAAGTTACCCTTGAATAAGTACTCATACATAAAGTGGGTGTATTTCTAGACACCAGATTGTAATTGTGCTCTTAAAATATCTAGCCAAGCACAATATGGAAGATATTTCAAAGCATATTTTTAACAGAGAGATATCAATATGAAACCCTTACTTATTACATTATTCTAAACCTATGATATTTAGAAGAACAAACATACAGGAAAAGTAATAAGATACATAGTTGCCAGTGAGTGAAAGGAAGATTTACATAAGTGGGGAATATGAGACACTCAGAACTGCAAAACCTCTCTGTAGAATGACACAATGTGATGTATTATGTAATACACATGTCATTTAATATGCACTACTATGAGTGCCTCAAGATGTAAACTACAGGCTTTTCAGAAAGAACAATGGGTTGACACATTTTCTCAATGCTGAACTATCTATGATGGCTGACAGTAGTAAAAGGAACTTATACAAGGGGCAAAGTTTCTGTGAGAAGTCTCTAAGCCTTTTATGAAACCTGACTGAGGACTCGAGAGACTTCTCTAAAGAGTAAAGTTTGTTAAAACTATTGGCTGGGAAAAACTGGTGCGAACCCCACCTACTGTCTGAACACTTCCATTCCCTCAATTTGAAAGCCAAAGTGCCGAAGAGCTGCCGTACCATGAATCCCTGTATGGACAGCTATCCATGGCTCATCTGTAGGTCACATAGATCAGAATGTGTAGAAAACCCACCTGCCATTTGCTTCCCCCTATCTCTTGTTTCAGAGCCAAAAGACACAAGGTGCTGATATACTCACCTGTCCTCATATGATATCCCTACAACAGTACTAGTAAATACCACTGCTCAAGTATATGCCACACCAGTCAGAAATGCAGAGGTCCTAGCTGTAAAAACAAACATGCTAAGTACTAGTCCCCTACTCTGATGGGGACTTCATGCTGTAGGACCAGAAGTCACCAGAAATAGAGACCATAAAGAACACAAGATGAAAGAAAAAATGAAATCCAAGGAACAAAATTCTTATCCAATAAAAATTAACTCAAAAATTGTTTCCTAGATTAATATATATACATATACGTATACGTACACGTACACGTACACGTACACACACACACACACACACACACACACACACACACACACACATATATATATATATATATATATATATATATAACCTCAGCCCAGATGCCTAGATACCAGGGAAAGAAGAACCTGAATCATAGCCAGGGCATTATGGCATCACCTAAGCCCAACTAATCTACTATTGTAGTCCTGGGGTATTGAAGCACAAGAAAACAACCTTAAAATAACTTTATGAAGATGACAGAGTTCCTCAAAGAGGAAATGAATAAGCCCCATAAAAAATGGGGGAAAAGCCCATACGGGCTCAGGGAAAATTTTCCTGAACAGAACACCAATGGCTTATGCTCTAAGCCCAACAATAGACAAATGGGACCTCATAAAATTACAAAACTTCTCTAAGGCAAAGGATACTGTCAATAGGATAAAATGGAAACCGATAGAATGGAAAAATATATTTGCCAATTTTACATCCGATATAAGGCTAATAATCAAGATATACAAAGAACTCAAGAAGCTAGACTACAGAGAATGAAATAACACCACCCCCCAAAACAAAAAGCTTAGAATACCCAAGAAACCATCCACAGTACTTATGAGGCTCAAAACTTATGAGGGAGACCAGAATGTAGAATCCTCAGTCCGTCTTAGAAGGAAGAACAAAACAGGAGAAAATACAAGGTCAAATAGAGGAGCAGGGATTGAAGAAAAGATCTACAAAGACTGTCTCACCTGGAGTATCAAATACAGCTACCAAACTCAAGCACTATTGCTGATGCCAAGAACTGTTTCCTGGCAGGAACCAGACATAAATGTCTCCTCAGGGTCTCTCCCAGAATCATATAGATACAGATGAAGATGCTTGCAGCTATAACATCAGACTGAACACAGGGACACCAATGAAAGAGCTAGAGAAAGGACTGAAAGAGCCGAAGGGTTTGTACCCTCATGGGAAGAAAACATTATTAACAGCCAAGGCACTGAAGTGGAGAAAGTGATTGGGAGAAGGAGCACTTTCATGGAAGCAAGTTGAAGGGGAGGAGGGAGGGGAGTGGATGGGAAAGCGTATAACATTTGAAATATAAATAAAGAGAATATCCAATAAAATTGAAAAATTAGGGTACAGAGCTTAACAAAAAAAATTGTTAAGTGAAGAATTAGAAATGGTCAAAAAGCATCTAACGAAGCGTTCAACATCCTTAGGCATCAGGGAAATACAAATCAAAATGATTCCTGAGATTTTACCTTATACCAGCCAGAATACATATCCTGGTCAGATTGTAAACTGGTACAACCACTGTGGAAATCATTCTATCTGTTCCCAAGAAAGATGGACATAGTATAACTGAGGACCTATATCACTCCTTGGTATATACCCAAAAGATGCCCCAATATATAACCAGGACACGTTCTCTACTATGTTCATAGCAGCCTTATTTATAATAGCCAGAAGCTAGAAACAACTTAGATGTCCCTCAACAGAGGAATGGGTATGGAAAATGTGGTACATTTACACAATGTAGTACTGCTCAGCTATTAAAAAAAAAAATAAAAGACTTCATGAAATTTGCTGGTAAATGAAAGGAACTAGAAAATATCATCCTGAGTAATATAACCAAGTTACAAAAGAACACACATCTTATGTACTCACTGATATTGAATATTGTGCAAAAAGCTTGGAATAGCTATGATACAATTCACAGACCACATGAAGCTCAAAATGAAGAAAGACCAAAGTGTGGATGCTTTAGTCCTATTTATAGGGGGAACAAAATACCGGAGATAAAGGGTTGGAGGAACATGAGAGGAAGAAATAAAAGGGAGGGGGAAAGTAGGTTCTAAGATCAGGTGTGGGAGGAGACAAGGGAGATGTACAGAGGGTCAGGATATGGAACATAGGTCTTTAGAAATGAGGGACGAGGAACTGTGTGTGTGTAGCCACCAGAAAGTTTACATATGCAAGGAAAGCAAGAGGCTTTCAGGACTCAACAGTGGTAACATTTGCTGAAATATCCCAAAAAGGGGAGAACAAACCTGTAGAGAACATATCCTTAGGTTGGGTATACCTCCCCCAGTTGAAGGATGTGGCTACCCACCTTGCTCCAAAATTTTAACTCAGAATTGCTCCTGTTTAAAGGAAATGCAGGAACAAAGAATGGAGTAGAAACAGAATGAATGGTCATCCAGAGACTGTTCCAACTGGGGATGCATCTCATATGCAGACAGCAAACCCAGACACTATTGGTGATGCCATAATGCACACCAGCAGAAGCAAAAGAAGGGAAATGCACACATGCATGTATGTATGTACATGTACACACACACACATAGGAATACACACAGACACTACTACCATCCTTATTATCGCAATAAAATAATAAGAATTAATAATAAATATCTTTTAACATCAATCACCTCAATTCTCCAATAAAAAGCCATAGGTTAACAGAGTCGTTGCAAAAACAAAATTCATTGTATTGCTGATTATAAGAAATACATGTCAATATCAAAGACAGATACCTCAGAGTAAATGGTCAGAAAATTCTCCAAGCAAATGTACCCAAGATACAAGGTGATGTAGCCATTTTAATATATAACAAAATAAACTTTCAACCAAAATTAGTCAAAAGAGATAGAGAAGGTACTTCATTTTCAACAAAAGAAAAAATCCACCATGATGACATCTCAATTGTGAACATCCATGACTCAAATACAAGGGCACACATTTGTAAAGGAAGCATTACAAAAGCTTATTTCACATATCAAACCCCATACCATGATAACAGACTTCATTATCCCATTCTCTATAATGGACAAGTCAACAGACAAAAACTAAACAGAAATAATACACATAATAGTAGTTATAAATCAAATGCACCTAACAAAAATCTATGGAGCATTTCAGTAAAACACAAAAGAATATACCTTTATCTTAGCACCTCATGGGACATTCTCCAAAACTGACTAAATAGTCACAAAGAAAGTCTCAAATGTTACATGAAAATCAAAATAATTATATGTATCTTGACTTCAATACACAACAGAAACACCAGAAAGCCTACAAACTCATGGGAAAACTCTTTATTGAATGACTACTAGGTAAAGGTAGAAAAAAAAATTAAAGATGTCTTAGAATTCAATGAAAATAAAGGCACAAAATATCCAAATTCATGGGACATAATGAAAGTAGTACTAAGAGGAAAGTTCTTAACACTAAATGGCTTATAAATAAATTAGAGAAATCTCATCCCAGCAATTTAACAGAACAATATCAAAATCAAACACACCCAAGAGGTATGTTTTGGAATATATATGGTAGGAAGTAATCAAACTGAGGGCTGAAATCAATAAAATAGTAACAAAGAGAACGATACAAACAATCAATGAAACAAAGAATTGGTCCATTAAGAAAATTAACAAGATAGAGAATCTTTATCCTAACATAACAACAGGCACTGAGGAAATCTAAAGAATCATTACAATATACTTCAAAATCTGTACTACACAAAACTGGAAAATCTAAAAGAAGCAGACATTTTTTTTCTCATAGTTACTAGTGAACAAAATTACACCAAGATCAGATAAAAAACTGAGAAAGTTTAGGGACTCAATGGATGTACCTAAACATAATACAGACAATTTACAGTAAGCCCATGGCCAACATCAAATTAAATGGAGGCAAATTCAACGTAATTTCACTAAAATTAGGCAATGGCAACACTTTCTCATCTATATATTTCTATTCAACACAGTGTTTGAGATTCTAGATACAATAAGAAGACATCTAAAAGAGGCCAAAGACATACAAATTAGAAGGGAAGACGTCAAAGTATCACTGTTTACAGATGATATAATAGTATACGGCATTTCTACCAGTGAACTCCCAGAACTGATAAATACCATGAACAAACTATCTGTCTGGATATAGATTAATTGAAAAAAGTAACCTTTCTACATAAAATGGCAAATGACTCAGAATAAAATCAGGAGAACATCCTTCAGAAGAACCACAAATAATATTAAATGTAAAGTGAAAAGAACTGAACAACCTCAATGTAAAACCAGAATCACTGAATCTAATAGAAGAAAAAATGGGAAGTTTTATTGAACTCACTGGCACAGGAGACAACTTCCTGAACATATCACAGTCATGCAGGCACCAAGTTTGATCATTAATAAATGGGATCACATGGGACTGAAAAAGCTTCTATAAAACAAAGAACACTGTAGAGTGAACAAAACAGCAGCCTACCAAATGGGGAAAGATTTTCATCCAATCTACAAATGACAAAGGGTTAATTTCCAAAAATCTATAAAGAACTCAAAAAAGTGAATATTCACATACTGAATAATTAAATTAAAATGGGGTACAGATCAAAATGAATAGTTCTCAACAGAGAAATCTCAAAAATCTGAGGAGCACTTAAATAAATGTTCAATGTCTATAACCATCAGGGAGTTGCAAATAAAAATGTCTATGAGATCCCATCTTACACCTGTCAGAATGGCTGAGTTCAAAACCAGAAGTGACAGCTCATCCTGGCAAGGATGTGGAACAAGGGAAACACAGTTCCACTGTTTGTGAGAGTACTAACATATACAACCACTTTGTAAATCAATACAGTAATTTCTCAGAAAACTGGGAACCAGTCTATCTCAAGATACAGCTATCTCACTTTTGAGCATATACCAAAAGGATGTTACATCTTGCCACAAAGACACTTACTCAGCTATGTTCATATCAACTTTATTTGCAATGCACAGAGAAAAAAAATTGGATGTTCCTCAACAGAGAAACAAATAAAAAATGACATGTTCACACAATAGATTATTACTCCGCTGTTCAAACATCATAAAAATTTCTGGAAAATTGAAAATGAAACTAGAAAAATCATCCTTGAACGGGGTAACCCAGACTCAAGGAGATAAACATGACATATTTTTACTTGTAAGTCAATACTACAGTAAGATAAAGGATAGTCATGCTATGATCCAGAGACACAGAGAGGAGGGTAGGCAGGGTAAGTAAGAACACTGGCTCAAGATGGAATGTGTGTATCTCCCTGGGAAAGGGAAATAGAATAGATATTGCAGATAGACTTGGGACATCTGGTCATGGGAAGAGGAGGAATCAGGTTCAGGGAAGATAGGGGGAGAGAGTAATGGAAAAGACACTGGAATTAGCAGCATATTGGGAATGAGGTAGCAACCCAGTGCAGTAGAAATTTACTGCGGATTGCTGTTTGTATTTTCTGCTACCCCAAGAGGGGTATCCCAAGCAGGAGTAGATCACATACTCAGTTGACTCAGGGTCAGGTGAAACCTTAATTGGCCAGGTAAGGCCTGTGATTGGACAGTGGAAGGCAAAGACAGAGCTGAAAGTTTCAGAGAGGAGGAAGATAAAGAAGAAGGTTGGACAGGATGGAGGACAGAGGGAGAGAAAGATGGAGGAAGAAGGAGATGAAGATGGAGAAGACCCATATGACCTGGAGGAGCCACAAGTAGCTAGGGACGTCACAGTTGGGAAATAGAGTAGTATTTGTCTAATCTAAGCATGCAGCTTGTAATTTATATTATTGAATTTTGTGTTCTTTGCGTGAACATTTTGGGGTTGGAGATTTACTAATATAAACCTGGCTGGTACATTATAACTCTCTAGTGTTTTCAGTTCACGGGCTAAGGGGAACGGAGTGAGCGTTAGCTGACTTTCTGCAGGCCAGCCACAGGGGCTGGATGGCCTGAAAAAAGAGGCTGCTCCAGGCACTTCAGGAAAGGCTGCTTCTGTCAGCTTAGCAGAGACAGAGAGCGAGCTAGCATGGGAGCAGGTTATTTACTAGAGCCGGTTGGCACCAGACTGGCAGCAGAAACCAGGGCAAGACTGACGTTTGGGGCTGGCCATGGCGGTGGGCGAGACTGCCGATGCCGGTGGGGCCTAGTCAGATTTAGCATGGTTCATTTTTAAAACTACACACTGCAGAAACTTCCAGCAATTTATGAGGGTAACTTTTGCTAAGACTTCTAGTTAGGGGTGGGGAGGAGGTATAGAGCCTGAACCTTCTACAGGCATTCAAGTCTTCCATGGGAGAGATTGGAACATTAACCAGACCCAGATTGTGCCTACATGATGTGCAGTAGTACCGCGATACAGAAATTGTTGGAGTAGTGAAGCAATAATTGGTACAGCTTGAAGCTTATTGCCACAAAGGGGAGCCAAACCCTTTAATGCCTAGATGGCCAGGACCCAGATGCTGGGTAACTCAGACATCTAGGATAGAAGCAAAAAGCACTGACCTAGGCAGATAGATAGATAGATAGATAGATAGATAGATAGATAGATAGATAGATAGATAGATAGATAGATAGATAGATAGATAGATAGATAGATAGGATGGATGGATGGATGGATAGATAGATAGATAGACAGATAGATAGACAGATAGACAGATAAATAGTAAAAGAATGTCAGTAAAATGATACCTAAAGTTATTTTGCTACATCTGTAGACAGGAGCTCAGCAAACCTTCATCAGAGAGGTTTCATCAAGGAGCTGATAGAAACAGGAGCAGGAGCACACAATTAACATTAGGCAGAGCTCTGGTAATCCTTTTGAAGAGGGGAGGGAAGGAGTGTAGGAGCCTGAGGGGATGGGAGCACCATAGAAAACATCAAGAATCCAATAACCTGAGACACAGGAGCTCACAGAGACTGAGCAGACAATTATAGAGCCTACATAGGTCTGACCCAGCCCCTATCATGTGTCCTTGTCATGTAACTTGGTCTTGTGGGACTCCTAAGAATGGGAGCAAGGACTGTCTCTGATTTTTCCTGTCTGCAGAATTTCATGGCCATACTATAATGCATCTCATGATGTAAAAAATTATCATTATTATTATTTTTAGTGTACTACAAGTCTTGAATAAAAAGTACTTCCTTTAAATTTACAAAAGATTTGTAGGGCATAGTTTGTAATAATAAATATTCCTGCGGTATTTAATTTTTACCTTCCAGTGTGTTCTGCTGAATTTCCATTGTAGTTGACAGTGTAATCTCTTATATATCACCTTAGACGCCTGTGCCCACCCATCTTTCTTATATTACCTAATGGTACTTTGTCTTCTGGTTATCTCTCAGGTCTGAGTAACATGCTTACACCAGCAGTTTTATTCCATCATGTATGTATGACAGCCCAGGAATCTTTGCTATGGTGTACTCAACCAGCTCCCACAATACCCAAAGTCATTTTCCATCCTCTATCCTATCACATGAGTAGCTATTAGTTTTTATTTTCTAACTATGCCCAAATAACTGACCAAAATCTGTTTGAAGGAAAGTGGTTTATTTTGACTGATAGTTCAGAAGTCTACTATCAAATCACCGCACAGAATTCATTGTGGTGGAAAAGGCTTAGTATTGGCATCTACTTACTGAGAAGCAGAAAATGTTCAATCACAGAAAGTGTTCTGTTGTGTTTCTCTTGTTTCCCTTTCTGTCAATCGAGGACCACACTGCACAGAATATTGCTTCTAATATACAGTGTGCATCTTTCCTCTTGTATGAAAAATTTCTGAGGACTTTACACTATACACAGCAAAACATGTTTCTCCTAGGTGATGGTGAACCTAGGAGATTGACAGTGCTGGCCAGCTTCATGGCTCCACTTGTCTATTTGGTATCCAAGTACATCACCCCTAAATCACTACTAGAAGTATGCTAATTAGAGCTGCTTTGGAGAGAGTTTTGAAAATGTGTGTCATTTTGCCTCTGACTTGGTGATTTCTGAACTTCTAGATAAACATGAAAAAAAAATCAAAACTATTAGTTCTAGTAATCCTATAAATGGATGACTACTGCACTATTATCTGTAACTTCTGTTTTAATTTTAATATTCCATTTACAGACTGCCATATGTCCATATAGACATAAAGGTATTATGCAAATAGGCATAAACATATTATTGGTTCCATTCTCTAAATGTTAATATTTAAAGGGCTAGAAAACTAAAGTCTGAACAAGTTAAAATACATGTCAAATATGTGGCCAAATTTAAATATACTTTGGCTGTAATAAGAACTAATTTGTGTGTGTACTTGTTTCTCTGTCTGCATGGCTTTGTAGATTAAAGCCTGTAAAAGTGGAGGGTAGAGGAGAAGAACATTGAATATCTTTCTATATCGTTCTCAGTCTTATCTCTCGGAAACTAGCTATCTCACTGATCCAGAAGCTAAGCTTTTTGACGAGACTAGTTGTGAGCTCTGAGGATCCTTCTGTCTCTTTCTTCTCATGTTGGAGTTGCAGGAGAATAGAGACCATGTCAAGATGCTCTGTATAGGTGTTCTGAATTCAAACTCTGGTCCTTGTACTTTTACTACAATTGGACTTATCACCAAGTGCCTCTCATATCAGATCTAAGTTTTATTAAATTCTTAGTATATATTAAGCCACCACTCACAAAGTTTCCCCTGTTTTCAGAAATTCACTTGATAGCCTTACGCTATTTAAATTTATGGGATGAGTTCATTCTACATTGAAATTATTTCAAACAATCTTTAGATCTCTGATGATTGTTGATTTCTTATAACCAGTCTTCTAATATTCCTCTTAAAACCAAATTAGTCATTAATGTCTGTGTGCACACATGAACACCAATACATTCATCAAGCATGATGTATATTCTGGCATTTAAAGAAATAAACTGAGACTTGGTATCTAAAAACTGTTATATTAACTATCGTAACAGTTCTTTTGAAACCTAAAATTGAAGGTAAAACATAAGGAAATGTGACTAATAAAAGTAAATGAGGTTTTGTCCTCTTTTTGTAATTAGTATAATTAGAACACTTACTAAATATAATCACTAATGTGGGCATAAATTGTAGCACATATCAGCGTTCTTTTTCCCAATAAGTGTTTAACATGATTCCTCAAGAGAGTAGCTAATAAATTTGATAAGTGTTTAATGTGTGAGAATTAGCATTGACCATTCATGTTAGCTTCATGGTTAAATTGTCAATAAATATTGAAATGCATTAACATATTATTAGTTGGGCAAAACAAAAGGTATTTTCCCCTCCTAGATCCATTTTTTAAAAGTACACTATATGTAAAAATATGCATTAAGAAAAACAAAACATTCTTTGGCTGTATGTTGTTAGGGGATCACAAATCTCATTCACACATATGTTATGGTGATCCAAATCAAGTTGCTGCAGAATTTCAATTTTTCTTAATGTATTTGGAAAACAATATTAATAAAATAAAGTTGCAGCAGCTGGCTATAAGAAGACTTAACCTGTGCATGTGAGTGTCCATTGAGCACTGTTTCTGGCATGTTAAAGAACCATATAGGATTAAGCATTAACATGTCATATATAGCCAGAGCTCAAGACACAATAGAGGAATCTCTTAAGCATATACATAATTATAAGTTAGCCCATTATAGTAACAGGAGTGCTGTGAAATTGCTCAGGGGCTGCAGAACGTCTGGCTTTCCCTTTTGTTATTCTAGGACTCACAGATGGTCCATGTAACAGTTGCTTCTAAGTTAGGTTGCATACATTCTGAATAGTAAAAGAAAATTCTCTAGTAAAATATCTTCACGCATAGATATTTTATAATTTAATACACAATATAACTATTAATTTTAGTAGAAATATTATAGCAAGTCAGTATTTTAAATACAGAATTTTATTCATTTAAATGTTTTTGTTCTCTTTATTAATTATGTGCGGTATTATCCTTCAAAAGAACATTGTTGCACAGTTATGTTCTTTATGTTGAAAGCACTCCTCCCATGCCCCTAATCTTCAAACATACAAGCTATTAATGCTCATGAAATTCACAGGTCTAGCTCAATCAGTGAATTCCAGATTCAGTGAAGAAACTTAACTCAATAACATGAAAAAGGATCATAGAAAACATCTAATATCAATGTAGGGCCTCTACATGCACACAACTGTGCGTACACATACACCCATATTCAAATGATTGCCGATCCATGTGTGTATACCATGAACATAACCATGTACAAATGCATAAGTAAAAATATAACAATAAAATAAAATATAGCTTTTCTAGATATAGTAATTTTAACTTTCTTTTATCTAGTTTTGGTCTTCAGATATATCATCATGTATTTTTCTGGCTGTTTTGTTTTAAGATAATAAATCTAATAGAATTTCTGTGTGCTTCTGACCAATCCTTCTGAGAAATAACTCATTAAAACTGTCTTAGTCGCTATTCTATTGATTAGAAAAGATTCCATAACCAATACAACTGTTATAAAAGAAATCATTTAATTTGGGACTTACTTACATTATTAGAGGGTTAGTCTGTGATCATTATGACAGGAAGCAGACAGGCATAGCGCCGGAGCAGCAATAGTGGAGAACTTAACATCCTGATCCTTAGGCAGCAGGAAAGAGATAAAAGGGAGGGTGATAGCATGGAACTTTTCTCTTTTGGGGGGAGATTTTACTTACTTACATTTTAAATATTATCCTGTTTCCTGGTTTCCTCTCCACACACCCATCCCATCCTCCCCATGCATCTACAAGGGTGCGGGTGCTCTCCTACTTATACACCAACTCCCACCTCACTGCCCTGGCATTCTCCTTCACTGAGGCATTGATCCTTCACAGGACCAAAACCCTCTCCTTCCACTGATGCCAGATAAGGCCATCCTCTGTTACATATGCAGCCGGAGCCATACAAACACCTTCTCCTCCTTCAGTACTTTCCCTAATTTTAAATCTCCATCCCACTCATACTGGCACACTTCATCTAGTGAGGGCACATTTCTCCAACAAGGCCACACCTGTTAATCCTTCCCAAACCATTCCACTAACAACCAACTAAGCACTAAAATATATGAGCCTACAGAAGTCATTCTTCTTCAAACCATCATTAAAAACAACAATAAAATACATTTTGCAACCCATTCCAGTCTCTCTGGTGCTATGGTGTCTTCCTTGAGTTTTTATGGTAGAGAGTTATTAACAATTTTTTTGTTTAGAACTTGGTGTATTCTATTAGCAGATGCTGAGATTGTAACCACAAAACTGAGCATACCATGTTTCAAACCTATGAATAAGTTTCCACAACCACAGTCATATCTCATTCCTCTACTAATTCCAGGTAGCAAACGCTGAGAGCAGATTGATGTGAGCATGATTTAAAAAAAAAAGCAAGTGTAGCCTTAGGATAAATGACTTGAAGGGGAGAAGCTCAAGTCAGGACAACTGACTATGGGGCTGGTATATAATAAAGAAGTTCATTTTATGGAATTTTCAATATGGAAATGAAAACACATAAGGTATAGACTGCTACAGGAAAAAGATAATCAAATAAATTGTGTTCGCTATGGAATGAAGAGAAATAACGTGGTTTGGTTTTTGACAATCTATAGCCCTTCTTTCTAACCCTTTCCACCCCAATCTCATATATTCTAATCTTACTAGCTAAACAAAACATTTGGGCACATTTAAATGATACCAATTACAGTGGTGAGTATTGAAACAGCACCCACATGACCTTGTTTTTAGTCTCAGATCACCTGCAAGCCCACCAGGGCTAGTTCTGCTGAGCTGTCTGAACGAGATACAAGGCCAACTCCCCTAAATGCTGCAGCCAGCAAGGGGCAAAGCCATCATGACCTTGATCCAGCTCTTCTGACCCATGAGCCAGCTTGGCAGATGAGTGGTGAGTTCGGCTCTTTCACTCTCATGCCTTCAGAGACAGGGTGGCTTGCCTATGCCCCTCCCACCAGGGCCTGTTCCACTATGCTGCAAGGCACAAGGCCCATTCTCCAGAATGTTGCTGCAAGTGAAAGACAAGGACAGCTCTTCAGAGCCTCCCAAACGGTAAGAGAAAGTTTTACATGCACAGCTTTTGGATAGCCATGTGGTCCCAGGTGGCTGTGCGTACCACGGACATCCCCATGGTTTCTATTGGTAATATGAGCCACAGGCATCAACACCAGACCCTGTTACTGCATAACCCTGGACCTATTTATTGTCCTCAATGCCAACATGGTCTTGGACTTTACAATGTTCTCAGATGGTGAGGCTGTCTACTTAAAACAGGCTATTCCTCTCCACTGTCATATCTCTGGATCCATCTGCCCTCATAATGCTCAAACTCTTCTACTCCTCTTTCTCTTCCATCTGTCCATTACATACGAATCCATTGTACTGGCTCCTGCTCCAAAACGACCCACAGCTAGTAGAACTCTGGGTAACCTTCTCTTCAGCTCACACTTCATGGCACCAAGAGAGCCTCTTGGTGTCTACATCAATGAGTGTGGCATGGAATGGGTGAGTCTATGAATGTCTTCCACAACCTGCACTCTGTTGTGTGGCTGCAGGTAGGGTCCTGTATGTCTACCCCTTGGCTGTACCATACATGTGAATACACACACTGTCATGGTGAAAAGTAGATCTCTGAATATTTTCCTCCTCCCTCAAAATTCAATTTCTAACTGATAAAATGAAGAGGCAAGAGAAAGCTCCTGACTTAGTGAGTTGTATTTTATCAGAGGGAGAAGTTCTGAACGTAGACAAAGCAAATATTTTCTAATAGACAGACAGCTTGCAATTATTTTCTGGGGAGGCAAACAATAAATCAAATTTTCAAAACTGTAAGCTAATATGCTTTTTGCTCTAGAGAGAAAAAACATTTCTATCTTCTAAGTCTGTAATAGACAAATGTTCTTCAACTTATGATAGGGTCAAGCCCCAAATGAACTCTTCTTAGATGCAGATGTCAGAAGTCACAAATTCACTCTCTACTCCTCACATTGAGAGCATGATGAACTAGCAACACAGCCAGTGCACACACTGATTTTTTTCTGACTATACAGCTGACAATGGACTGCTGGTGGTAATCACCTCTACTATTACAACAGATTATTGCTGTGTGTTGATAGCTTAGAAGAGGATAAAAATCCAAATTCTAAGTAAGTTTCTTTTTCTCTGGGTGCCTTCTATGATTACATCAAACCACAGAAGTTGTCTGTGATCTTACCTAATCTGGATATTCTTAAAAGATCAATTACTTCACATTCCTTGGTAATAGTTAAGTTTCTACCTTTTGTTCTTGATGTTGATTGTTAATGTCATTAGCTGTCATACAGTTTTTGTCCAGATTGTAAGTGCTCTTGTAGCATAAATATTAGAGGCACATCACTTAGTGTATTGGTTTCTTTTCTGTTGCTGTAATAACACACCATGACCAAAGACATATGAAGAAGAATTAGTTCTTTTGGCTTATGGCTCTGGAGGGATAAGAGTCCATCAAGGCAGGAAAACATGGCAGCAAATGGCAGGCATGGTACCTGGAGTAGAAGCTGGGACCTCATATCATGAAGCAAAGACAATGAACCCAAGGTAAGATGAGGGTGTAAACACTCAAAGCCCACCCATTCTAATGTGTTCCTCTAGCAATGCTCCAACTTCCAAAAGATGCTCAACCTCCTTAAAGAGAAAAACAAACTTCAGTCAAGTGTTGAACTAGCTGAATGAGTGCCAGACATGTTCTTTTAAACCAATACCTAGCTATAGGTTAATAGTAGTATCAACAAATCATTTATTTAATTTCTTTCTAAGATGTGGTTTATGTGCATCACATGATATACAATGACAATAATAACTACTCATTTTTCTGTAAATATTCAAATATAACTATATTAGGTTTCTTTTAGTATTTGAAAATAAACTAGACACACAAATTTAATACCCCAATATATTATTAAGACCTGTACCTATCTTCTATATTTCTATATTACTTCCTATATGCAGATTATTTAACATGTTTTTTATAGAAAATTTATAGGTAAATAGATCAACCCTAAGGACTAAAGACAGGCCATCACTATATTCCTTGACCTTCATGTTTTTCTAGGGACACCTATGCCTATGTGATATGCATTGGCCTCTCAAACAATCCCACTGTGTCCAATACTTGAAGCTATTATACTAACATATGAATTTTATTCCCTCATAAAAACCATTTGATTTCATTGTCCTTTTTGAGTATTTCTTCTGTCTTTCTCTTCTTATGTGTTTAGGAAAAAAACAGCAGTTGACTGGAAACCTATACACTCTTTTAACCTGATCTAGGCAGCTGTCCTCTCCACGTATCCTTCCCTTCTATCTATAGAGAGAGCAAAGATGTCACTGTTTGACAATTAGAAAGGCTATTCAGACGTTTTGTGTCAATGTTAAGCCAGCCCCAGAGTTTTTTCTTCATCTAGTATATGGAATTAGAATAAAGTTCAAGAGGTATTATTGTCTCTTGGCCACAGGAGACAAGTGTGGAACAGTAAAATACATCCTAGATCTATGTGATTAGGAAATGAGGCTGCATTCTGGAGATCACTGACTGCTCTGCAGAGGACTGGCTCATCAAGTGAAAGGAAAGAGACCTGCAGATAATTATTCACAGAGACTCCAGGCAGATAGAAAAGGCAAAGGATGACAGTACCTTGCCAGGCAGTAAAAACAGAGGATGTAAAGGTAACAGTTTCTGCTCATAATGAACTCCTGAAGGTTTGATTGAAGAATATATGCCCTGCTCATTAAAAGTGAACCAAGAAGAAAGTTTTGATTTGCACTTCGGTGATTAAGAAAGTTTAGAAGAAACCTCAATTCCTCACCTATTAGAGTCATGAAACATGAAATTTTGCCATAGCACAAAGGTACAAAAGACTTTCTTTAATTGGGATTTTTCTGACACAGACACTATTAGCAGCATTTCATTTTTAACTCCATATATATGTCTATTTGTTCTAATCAATAATTGAGAAGTATCATCCGTGTTTTCAAACTTATTGAATAACACACACTTCAAATGCGCGCGTGCGCACGCAAACACACACACACACACACACACACACACACACACACACACACACACACACCACCAGGATCTGAATATAAGGCCACCAATTCTAAGTAGGTTTTTATAACGAGATGTTGTCCAATTCCTCCCAGGTAGAACATGCTGTCTGTTTTGCATGTAAGATCTATTTAGGTCTTGTTTGTTATGAACCCCATCTCGTTTTGTCTAGAGAGGAGGTAGGAAGCAGAAGAATGTGTGGCTGAGACTTTACTCCCTGTAGTCCCTTTGCCTGAAACATCATCTCACAGCTGTCCTTTGATCTGACATGATGTCCCCAAGTACTAGTACTCCTGTCTTTTCTTTCCAAGATATTTCTTTTTGTTTAGTTTCCAACTAAACATTAAAAATCTGCCCTTTTGCTATCAGATCAGTTTTCTCACTAGTCACGGTGCTCATTATCTTTGCTGATTTTGTAGTCGGTTCTTCTCAACTGAGGATCTGCAATTCACATCACTGCCCTATAGACCTAACATCTCCCATTAGCTCCTCCCTCTTCCATCAATATCTGAAATACTTTACTTTTTATGATGCCATCTTATTTTAAGCATTGTTTAGCAAAGAGTTCTTTTGCAATGTCACATAAATATTACCTGAAAATCTTTTTGATATCTCTTAACTCTTAGCTTAGTTATATAATAATTCTCACTATGTGTCTTGCTAGCCTTAGAATTTTCCCAATATTTTTGTGATGTTTAAAGCTTCCTTTTATGGTTAAGTGGAAGGAGAACCTGTTTTCAGAAATCTGAGTCTTACTTCCTTGGCCTCTGTGGGTTGTCCAGTCTTGAGAACTCTAGCAAGATCTTTTAAGGATTGAGTACTTGGAGTTCCAGTTTTTTTTTTTTTTTTAAGGCTTCCTAAATCTATGCTTTGGGCATGAATATTACCACCAGCTGCATAAGTTCATTGCCTTCTGTCGTTCCCCAAAGCAATACAGAGTGTTGGCTCGCCTTTCCTTTTCTTTAATGAAGTCAGGTGTCTCAGATATTTTCTAGGAAAGCATCACATAAGTTATATTTTGAGTCCCTGTTGGGACAAAGACTAAGGAGCATTTAGCAACCGCCTCTTTCACAGCAGTTCCTTCTTAACTCACTCAACTCTGTAGCCCCAGGAGCCATAGGCAAAGGGCAGTAGTAGAGCAAAGAGCTTAACTAGAGATCTTTCCCCCTTCCCATTAGCAAACTACCTACTGGGCTCCCAGAATGACTCCTCACAGATCTGTTTAACTTGAGTATTCTCAAACTTGCCTTTGATGTGGGTCATGAGCCTAACACACCATTTTAGAACATTGCAAATGAGAACTTCTATGTCACATAGTATGAAACTAAGGTCAGCTTAATTTTTATGAGTAAAATAAAAATGTTAAGGAAGAGGCTTTATTTGACATTTGTTTCCAAGTAATTTATATGTCAAATAAGACTACTTTTTTTTCTTATTTGGTAGGAATTAACAGAAATGTTCATTCATATTTGTAAAACTATGATCTAAAATTAATTGGGACATATCTTGAAGATTTCAGTGGGAGTTTGAATTTATTTCTGTGAGACAGTTTTGCATATAAATGTATTGACAATTTGAAATTGAGATAGAGATTATATAATTTAACATCCCCTTTTGAGTAATTCTAATTTTCAATAATAGTGTGTTTGATAGAAGAGAGACTTGAACCTTTTTAGTTCCGATCCTTTGAATCTACACTTAACACAAAGCTTAATAGGTCAACCTTTTGAAATAATATGATACAATCAACAAAAGAGTTCTTTTATGGTTTAGCTATTATTTACGGTGTTTAACGCTGTTGGAACTATCCAGAGGAACACAAAATCAGTACGTATCAGTTTTACTAATGGGTGAGGGTTTCTCCCTTGAACTTAACTAATTAACTAAAGATCCATGCCAGAAAGACCATCCATGCAAGGCAGGGGAAGAAGACAGAGCGAAACATATCTACATATATGAAGGGAAAAATGCCCCTTTGTCTAGGTTTGGTGTGAGATATCTATTCAGGGAATCAAAATTTTCAACCCTGCTCACCAAAATTGCTCAATATTCCCCACCCGCATATTCCTAGATGTAAACTTGCAGTTATTTAGGATTCTTACCAGAAACTCCATTGACAGTGATAGATGTACTAACAACCTTGTAAAGTGATAGTCTCTCCAATATTAAAATTTTATCAGAATGTAATCCCATGCAAGGCATCTCTAGAGCTACCTATAATCACATTTATATATTTTTAAACAATGAGAGAAAAGGAACTGAGGATGTTGCTTAAGCAAAATTATGTCACAAGAAAATCACCCTAGATTGTGTGCTCAAATTTTACATAGAAGGGTTGGTGGGATAGCCACACTTGCAGTCCCAGCACTGTATACATAGAGACTGGAGGCTCCTCAGGGGTCCCTGGTCAACCAGCTTCAGAATTGTTAAAAACTTTATGTACTGTATAGTTTTATGTCACCCTGACACAAAGTAAAATCATCTGAAAAGAGGGAACCTCAATTAAGAAAAATCTAACATAATATCAAAGTATAAGCAATCCTGTAAGGCATATGTGGTGATTTATGGGGGAGGCTCGGGCTATTGTGGGTGGTACCAAACCTGGTCTGGCACTCTCAGCTTCTATAGGAAAGCAGGCTTGGCAAGCTGTGAAGAGCAATCCTGTAAGCTGCCCTCCTCTGTGGCAACTGCAGCAGTTCCTGTGACCAGGTTCCTGCCCTGACTTCATTTGGTGATAAAATGTGTCTTAGTCAGGGTTTCTATTCCTGCACAAAACATCATGACAAAGAAGCAAGTTGGGGAGGAAAGGGTTTATTCAGCTTACACTTCCATATCACTGTTCATCACCAAAGGATGTCAGGACTGGAACTCAAGCAGGTCAGGAAGCAGGAGCTGATTCAGAGGCCATGGAGGGATGTCACTTACTGGCTTGCTTCCCCTGGCTTGCTCAGCCTGCTTTCTTATAGAACCCAGGTCTACCAGCCCAGGGAGGGTACAACCCACAATGGGCTGGGCCCTCCTTCTTGGATCACTAGCTGAGAAATTCCCTGACAGCTGGATCTCACAGAGGTATTTTCTCATCTGAGGCTCTTCTCTCTACAATAATTCCAGCTGTGTCAACTTTACACAAAACCAACCAGTACAAAATGTGAGGTGGTGGAGTCAGTCCTATAAACAAACCCATTTATTCCCACTAACTACTTTGGTTATGGTGTTTCTATCACAGCACTAGAAACCCTGACTACATCACCTTTTCTCAAAACCAAGATGGGCCCTAAGAAATGGTACGCACTGCTGTCCTTTGATCCTCACATGCACAAGTATGTGCAGCTACTTACACATACAAGGAACACCTGGACCCTCACATGCACATAATACACATCCAAGTTAATACATTTTTAAGATTGTTTTTAAGGAGGAAAAATAAAAAGTATCTTTAGCAGTGTTTGACCATCCAACCTGAGGGGTACCAGAAAAGTCCATAAAGCTGATGCTGAGATTTTCCCAGAGAAGTTGACACTCAGGGTGATGTGTCCATCCCATTCTTTCAAAGAATTTCCTTTTCCCCTTCGTTTGAGATTAATACCAAGAATCTATGTTAAAGCAAGATAAAGCAATGCTCCTGGGGTTCATATCTAAGTGTCCTGATATGACAGAGCCTTGGATCTGGTTTTCCCTGAACAGAGTTCCCTAAAGGCTTAAGAGAACTCCATATCCTGCTGTAGGTCACAGTGTGGAGAGGAGCCTCAGTCTCATCATTGTGCTGGGATTGCATGTGTGCAGCATAGCACAGAGACTGTTTGTAGTATGTTAAAAAAAAAAACACCTCTAGATTTGTGTGCTTGCAAGCTGTCATATTACACAAATAACCAAGATTTCTTTTATATATTTCAAAACTTGAGTTAGAGTGGGTGGGATTCTTTTTGCTTAGTGTCTTAAGGGCATTTATTGCCCTGCTCAGTTTTCTCTTCAGTAAGCGCACATGCACGGTTGACAGCTTGAAATGTAAGAAAATATGAAACAAACAAACAGAAAACATTGTGTGTGTCTGTGTGTGTCTGTGTGTGTGTTTGTGTGTGTGTGTGTGTGTGTGTGTTTGTGTATGTGTGTGTGTGTGTGTGTGTGTGTTGACACAGTGCATGTGTAGAAGTCAGAAGACAACCTCAAAGATCCCTCCTTGCTTTTTATTTGTTTAAGACAACTTCATTCTCTGTGTAGGGGCAGCCAGTCTAGCACCTCCTGTGGACTCTCCTGTCTGTGCCCCATCTCTCCATAAGAGCACTGGGATTGAATATGTCCTGCCTCACTCAGCTTTCTCTGGTTTCTGAGGATTCTGACTCATGTTCTCACACTGGTGTGGCTAGTAATTCACCCAGTGAGCCACCTCTCCATCTCCCCGGGGACATGGTATAATATTTATGGTATATTTAGGAGTATTGTCAGCACACTAAAATCAAATAAAAGTCAACGCTAAATGTAATTATGTATAAACATTTCAAAGATTAATTTCAATAAAAAATTTATGTTCCAAAATGATTCAAAGATGTGCTATGGAAACATAGAGCTGAGTAAACTATTCAATTTCCATGACACAAACAGAGATGGTTATTATTAATCTAGTAAAACAGAGTTTTAGAAAACAAAGGATTTCATCAATTGTCTCCTGTTATGGGTAAGGTACAAGTATCACACACACACACACACACACACACACACACACACACACACACACACACACACATGCCTTATAAGAACGCTGAGATACTATACTTATTCATGCATTAGTTCTCATCCCACCGTTTGCTGGTATGCACTGTATCTGAATGATTGAAAGGCCACAGAAGTATTGTTATTCAGGTGGGTATTCACTCTCATATTTATCTATGTTATAATATCAATGAAACAGGATTTGAAAACACATTTGTTAGTTGAATTTTTGGGTATCTCATATCATACCCCCCATTCCCAATTAATTCCCAGTCTTTCCATATCTGCTTTCTGGGTTTGCAATGCCCCACAAAAGAAAAAAATAATAGGAAAAATAAGGAAGAAAAAATTCCTTGCTTAACCCTCTGGGAAATAACTTGCTCCTCTGTCAACAGTAGCCTTCTGTGCATGTACATCCTACTTCTCCATTTTCTCTGCCTCTCCATCAAACAATCTTGTATCTTAATAGCATGGGAAGTTGCAGTGTATCATTCAGAATACTCCTTTGCTCAAACAGCTTTAATCAAGAATACTAATAGCAACGAGTCAAGGTCTCTGGCTTCTGCTACCCCATAAGTACTGGACCCTCATAAAGACTTTTAAATATCTTGCTATTTCCCTGAGTCATGGAAAGCATGCAGTTATGAATCCTCAGGAACTGCCCCTTCATGTGCTCCAGCAGCTCATAGATAGGGCAATGTTGACATAGACCAACTCAAAGGCCTGAATCAGGGACCAGGTTATAATTGCTTTCCAGTTCTTCCTTACACATACTGCCAAGAACAGCTCTTCCATACCTCCTAGGCAATGGGTGGAGTCAACTCTCCCACATTCCACAGACTATGATGGGTGGGTGGAGCCAGGTAACCTGGCCCTCTGAAACCAGTATGAATGCAGTAGAAAACACAGAGATCCTCATAGCCTTTGGTGATAGCATGGGCCACAGACATCAGCACAGACCCTGGCTGCAGTAGGACTGTGTCCCTAGACGCTGCCGCCCTAGGCAGAAGCATAGGCCAGACATCAGCACAACCTCTGGTGGCAGATCACACATCTCACATGAGGCTGTTCTTCACAACCTTTGTATCTCCAGTTCCCACTCTCTTCATAGCACACAAAGCACACTGCTTCTCTTTCTTTCCAATCCACTGTGAACTTACTTGTTGCTGCTGAAGGTCCCACTAGGACCAGGCACAGCACTGCATTCTTAAAATAGGACTTTATTACTGAAGTGTATTCATTTTTCTTCCTAAACCCAAATTGTTTCTAAACCTCATTGTTTAAAATGCATTCTTAATCCTCGTGACAGCAGCTTTCTCTGAAACTTTTTTGTTCAAAGCATAGGCCAAGTTGCACACATTTCTGGAACAATCCAAGTGATGACTCTCCAAGATTTTTCTTCTTTACTCATGTAGTCTCTACTGCATGCATTTTTTTTCCCTCTGAGCTATGCCTAAGGGATTTTGGCATCTTGCCAACTGTGCTTAGTAAGAGATAATTAAGACAGAACTGCATTTCAGAACGCTCACAAACAAGGTGATGTAATAGTTACTTTTCTCATTGCTGTGACAAAAAAGAAGAAGGAGGAGGAGGAGGAGGAGGAAGAGTTCACTGATTTCTTTCAGAGTTCTGACTAAGCAGCCACTGAAAATATGAAGTAGCTAGTCATATCTATCCTGACTGGTGAGTTGCTGGAAGTACAAATCAGTTACATCATGTCTGTAGTCAGAAAGCACCACAAGTTGAAGACTCAGAATGATTTCTTCATTCTACACCAGGACTTCAGCCAATGAGATGGTGCCACCTACACGCCCATAAATTGGGAAGTCTTGCTTCCTTAGTCAAATCATCCTGGAACCTCCCTCAATGATACATGTAGGAATGTTCCCATGATAATTTCAAATGTAGTAAAATTGACAGAGATTTTTAGCCATCCTTCTGAGAAAGATAGAAATAATGTAAAAATGTGTTATTTATAACACGTAGACTAATTAAAGAAACTTGGGAAAGTTGTTGACTTTAAGTAAGGATCATGACAGAGAAATAAAGAAAACAAGTTTCTTGGTATGATCAAATAAGATACCTGTCTTATTCTACCAGAACATCTCAGCTCAAAGAATATCTTAAGGACAATGTGGGTAGGATATTCAGGGCATTGGACCCATTTTTGGGCACTACATTTCTGTCTTATTTCTCTTATTGCTTTAACAACAATATCTGACAAAACAGTTTATAGAATTAAGAGTTTATTTTGACTAATAACTTAAAAATTTTTGTCATCATGACTGAGACAGCATGATAAAATCCTCAGGGAAGGGCAGAGAGAGAAGAGTTCAACCGGTTAGTTCTCTCCCTTCTCATGATTCATTGGGAATTCCAGCCTAGGGAATGATGACACTAACAGTAACAGAGTCTTCCCACTTCAATACATTTAATGTGGAAAATTCTTCATGGACAATATCAAACCTTTAGTTTCATTGTAAATCAAAATTTCATCAAGCTAACAATGAGTCTTTACTATCATGTGATCTACATGTATAAAGACAAAAAGCATGAACTATGAAAATTCAAGAAATGGACTAATCCATGTTGTCTCTTATATAGTTTCCAAAATGAGATTTCTGGCATGGAAAAAAAATGAGGCTTAAAGGCAAAATCTATCCAAAGACTGTTGTTTTATTAGATCAAACCAAGAAGGCAGAACCCATCAAGATGGAAGGAAAGTGGAAGGTAAGAAATGCGGGTCTGATATTCAGTTATCAATGAGGAGGCTCAAGAGGCTGTAGAAACCTCTTGATATAAATTCAGAGCATATATTTTCTCAGCTTTCCCACAAGCTTAAGAGAATTTCTGTGAAAAAAAAAAATCTTTAAATTTAAGTTTGCTCTATCTGCAGCATTCTCCTGACCTACTTACATAAAATGCCAATCAAACAGCTTGGGATTCAACTGAAATGTGTTTTCTGAAATCTTCAGGCTGATGTCTACTGATCACAAATTTTTCTGTACACACAAACAGAAGTAATAATTTATACTATTTACTGAGTTAATTCCAAATTTCACACACTTTAACACCATGAATATTTTAGCTTATACCACAATAGAGTGCTGATCATATACATTATTATGAATTATTCATTTAACCTAATCCTGTAGAGACATAAGAATGAATGAAAATTATATGAATAATAATAGTGATACATAAATGCATACATTTCACATGGGATGTAAGAAATAAACAAACAAGAATATTTGATACATGCTTCTGGGTATTTATGTGGTAAAACATATAGGGTAACTTATAATGATGTAAACCTCAGGAATAAATTATAGGAGGATGTAGAGTTTTATGGGTTTCCTGTGATAATTTTGCTGTTCAATAAAAATTGAGAAAGCCATGCTTGATAATATTAGAGAATACAGTATATAAGGTAAGTGTGGATAGGAGGACAGGACAGCTTGATAAGACAGTAAAGTTGGGTATAAAAGACAATATGATGAGCTGAACTAGGGAGAGAAGGGAAGACTAAAACTGCACTATGCAGAACACAGTCTGAGAAAAAACAAATGTGACATAACCATTATTTGTAAATAAGAATGAAGAGTTGTTGTTTTTTTAACTTAAAAACCCAAGTAAGTATAAGGATCTTCATTTAATAGGAAAGGATGGAGAGAGAATTAGTTCAAAATATGTAGGGGACTAAGGATAGTGTTTTATGCAAACAGGTCTGGAGTTATATCCAAATAGAGATGGCAATGGGACAAAAGAATGGGACAGGGAAAGGATGGATGGGCATCAACTGAGAAACATCTTCTATACAGGCATTCATTTAATCAACCACAGAAGTTAATATCAATCATAGTAGCTACTTTGAAAAGAAAATTCAAAATATACTTTTTATTGCCCATGTTTTTAAATAATAAACATATCCTATAATCCATAGAATATATATATATCCATAGAATATATATATATATATATATATATATATATATATATATATATATATATACACACACACACACAATCTCACTACATGTTTGGTTTGTCTGACACTTAGTGTCCTTCTGTCTTAGCCTCCTAAGTGCTGTGATTTCAAGTGCTGTCTCCACCAAATAAAGATATACCAACTCTTAAGAATATATTCTTTGGGTTTTCCACCTGGGTAGATTGTCAGCATGTTTGCATAGTCTGAAGGCTGCGGTGGAAGGTGAGGGATGCTTTTAAAGGTACTAGATACCTGGCAGTTGAGATAATTTTAAGACTCAAAGGGAAGGTTCTTAGATAAAATGTCCAACCATGAGGAGAGGGAACTTGTAGAATCTCCCTTCAGTAGAAAGAGGGCATCAAGTAGAGGAATGGGGTTCCCATTCCACAGTCAAAATCCTTGACCCAGAATTGTTTCTGTCTAAAAGAACTGAAGGGACAAAAATGGAGAAGAGATTGGGGGAAAGGAGTTTGAGTGACAGGCCTAACTTGGGACCCATCTCAATGAGAGACTCCAGGTCCTGACACTATTACTGATGCTACCCTGTACTTTCAGACAGGAACTGAGCTTGGCTTCCCCTTGAGAGGCCAACAAGAAGCTGACTGAGAAAGAAGAAGATACTTACACCTAACCAGTGGTATAAAGTAGATGAGTTCTGTGTTTGAATTAGGAAAAGGCTGGAAGAAGTTGAGGATGAGGCTGGCCCCAAAGAAAGACCAGAAGTCTCAACCAATTTGGACCCCTGAGATTTGCCAGACACTGAGCTACGAACCAGGCAGCACACTGTAGCTAGTCCAAAGCCCCTGATGCATAAACAACAGAGGACTGCCATGTCTGGATTCAGTGAGAGAAGATATACCTAACCCTTGAGAGACTTAAGGTCCCAAAAAATGGAAACCTGGTGTGGTGTGGGTGTGGGTGTTTGATTTTGGGGATATCCTCTTGGAGACAGAGGAGGAGGAATGTTATGAGGAACTGTTGGAGGGCAGAACGAGAAGGGAATAAAAACTGGACTGGAAAAAAATAGGTAATAAGAAAACAAATATATTCTTTTGTTTTGATTTTAATTCATAAGTGAAATTCAAGCAGATATCATGTATTTTTATCTTGGAAATCTGTTATCCTTAAAACCTCTTTCATGGACCTTCGCTTATAGGTACTGAGCTAAATAAAGACAGAAAAAAGCTTTATGATTAATATCCATCACTGACTTCAGAAAAAAACACAGTGTTTTGACATCTTGAAAGGCTAAAGAAAAGCAAACAATGGACTTAATTTCTAAGGCATCATAGATTTTGAGGCATGAAATTAAGATCAAGTGATTTCTTTGTAGTTTCTTAGTGTAACTGTGTTATTACTGTGACAGATATACATACCTTTTATTGCAATTTTGTTCCATATTGTCTTTTATAAACTAAAGAAAAATCTTGGATATATTTGATAAAGCAATGGAGAAAGTTTTCATTAACGCTGAATGTACATCTCCATTCTTCATTAAAGGTTACACCCTTATCCAGTTAAGACATAAGCAATGACTTTGAAGAGGGTCTTGGTCCTAGCAAAAATTTCTAGTGTCCCAGGGTTGAAGAAATATGTCTCTCTGAAGTCTAATGTCTCAGGATTATTTCTACAAAATCTTTATAGCATACCAAATAGTCTCACTTGTACAGAAAATGAAGGCCTCCTTTGAAAACTTTTAGGTCTTTAGGTTCCCAGTCACTTCAACAACCACAAGAAGTACTGGGTAAAATTTCAGTGTGAGTCTATATGAACTTGTTTTTGTGTGGTCATTGAGAGCTGTCATGTCCTTCAGAGACATGAGCTTTTGCATCTCTAGACAGTATTTTGTGGGCAGCAAATGCAGAGATTCATTTACTGGCACATCCACTTTATGATGTCATGTGTTCCTGCTGCTCTCTAGCTCCCAGTGAGATTCTCTCAAATCTTCCCAATGCTTCTAAAAATAGGTGCTACAAAGTTGGGGAACAGCAGTGTCTTCACTGCAGCATATCAGCACTGAATCCCATCAATCTGACATTGGAAGCATATGGGTCTGTCTTTAATCAACAGTAGAAAAGTCACACTTCAGGCACTTGTCAGTGAAGTCAGTCATAGAATGACTGTAATTAGACATTGCCAAAAGGCTGCCAGCATCATCATTTGTAAGATCTTACATCTCAAATGAGCTGTGGTGAAACACCACTGGAGACGTCCTTTCTGCTTTTATTTTTCTTATCTCCATCCTATGGTGCATAACAAGACTCTGATGCTGCAGTGAGTTCTGCGGCCTATTTAATGTGACTTTACCAGTCATATGTCTTGCAATCTTAATTATGATAAATGACTACAGAGTTTCTATGGAGATTTCTCCAGAACTTACATTAGAGTTTTCTGCCAGTTAATAATAGGAAGTTAAGAATGCATGGAGTTTGTCTTACCTACTGAGCATGGCTCCAGCAGGATTGTATTCAGCAGGGTCACACAGACAATTAGCAGATGCATCTCAAGGCTCCTGTTCACCCTGTACACTGCATGAATCCCTTTTAAACTGTGGAACGTTTAGAAATCTTATGCCAAACCACTGTAAGTGAAGCAGTTTTTAATCTTTGTAGTTAACATGCCATGGACTAGTATTGTTTTCTAACCTTTCCTACTGCAGTGCTGAATCCAAACCAAAGGCTGCTTAGAAAGTCTGATGCTCCCCCTTTCTCATAGGATAAAGCTTAAAATTTCTAGTAAGGCTATGTCCTACAACACTTTAAATCACAATCACCATTCCAATTATGTTCCATCTGTACTTTCCTGGATTACAACTCCTTTTTACTTAAACCTTATGTTCCTGCTATACATACACATATAACATACAAGGATATATATGATACAAGGTTATACATGTATGTATCCTCAGCCATCTACTACAGACTTAATGAATTTGGTGACCTCAGCAAACTCATATAAATACTTCATGTGTGTCTATTTATACTACTTATGAATAATTCATAGCTCTGAAAGAACATTTGCAAAGAAAGGTGACAAAAATCCTTTTTGTCAAGATTCAGATCTGTGAGGGAAACAGACAATAAGTAAAGAATCCTTTAAGAGAGAAAAGAAAGCTGTTTACTTAGGCTGCAAGTTATTAAGGGGGAAATCAAGGACACTGCTATTGGAAAGTTGCTAATATTTCGAGCTGTTGGCCAGTACAGGTGAGCCAGCTTCTATCATCTCATCAAAATACCATCTTATCTCTTCCCTTTTCACCATGCACAGTGAAATGCTCTCAGTCCTCAAGGGATTTCTTGAGTTGGTTACTTCTCTGTTGAAAGTGTTCTCCTTTTTTCTACCCAGGTAATTCGAGCCAACCTTTTAAAATCCAAGCCAAGCATTATCTCCAACAATACATCCGTTCTCTGTGGGAGAGGGTTAGATTGCTATCCAAAGGTTAGGAATTATCACATTGACTTTTGATAATCTGCTTTTGATAAGCTGCCTGCCAGAATTTGCAAGAGTTGGGAGGCAAAGGCCTGGTTTCTTAAGCACTAAAATTCCAGCAGTCAGTGTGAGATCTGCCTGTCAGTGGGGCTCATGAGATGCCTGTTTGAATAAACTCAAGTAAGCTGAATTCTAAAGCTGTGCTTCTCAACCTTAGTCACGTTGTGACCTTTCTTAAACATATCCTCATGTTATGATGATTCCCTAGCCATAAAATTTTTTTTTTGTTGCTACTTCATAACTGCAATTTTGCTATAATTACGAATCCTAGTGTAAATGTGCTTTCTGATGGTCTTAGGCAACCCCTGTAATGGTGTCACTTGACCCCTATGGGTCTCAAACCATAGATGAAGAACCTCTGGTCTAAAGGAAAGATGACAAAACACCATGCTTTTACATATCTTGCAATTTTCCCAGAACAGATCATAATGTTTTTTTTAACATACTGATCTTGCATTGAATGCTGCATTTTGATTTGTAACATATAAAATGAGAATGTTTGCAAAAATATACAATGTGCATTGGCAAATTTATTTGGGCAAATACTACCTTTAAAAATCTAAGAAGTAAGATGTTTCTGGAATTCATAATGAAAACAAAAGAACAAGAAAGGTGTTTCTCTGTGTGTATGTATGCGTGTGTGTGCATGTGTATGGAATGCAATCTACAACATAGATATACTTACATAAATATGCATAGACACAGGTCTATACATATGAAGGAGAATATATTTACAGTTCTGCTACTGTCCAGCAAAGTATTCAATATGATCTCTAATGGGAACTATTTTAGGTATTCACAAGATACTGGTATAATACTAGTACATCAAATTGTTGAATGACTATGCTGAAATTGAAAACCTCTCATTATTATAAAATTAGCTATTCTTCATTGAACATTGATGAATGATCCACCAGGCTCTTCCCACTGTTGTAACACACATTGATTAGGCTCAGAATACATTAAGGTGTATCTAATCACATTTGCCAAGCACACACAGTCAAAACTTCGAGTTTAGTATGTAACTACTATCCCCAGAAACCATTTTCACTTCCTCCTTATTAGTCTGCCAGAAAGCATGGACCATATAGTCTGTACGGAGTAGAATTCTGTACTTCAATCCACAGGCCAGCACCTATATCGAACAAGGCAGACAATTGTTCTATCATGGTTGTTAAGAATCCTCAACAACATATACACTTCTGCAACGTAATGAAATGACTGGAAAATGTCATTGTATAGAGATATAATATTACTAACTGATATGGTATCAGGTTTTAAAATCAGCACTTGCAGTATGACAACCATAATGAAAATAAACACATACTCTGTAACTGACCGTCCCAAATGTTTTCTTTTACTCAGTGCACCTACGTTAAATTAACAGCACATTTCCAAAAGCATGGCAGTATTTCCTGTTTCCCCGTAACCTCTCCTCAAACTCTATAAGGTAACCTACATCACGGTCTCTGACACCACAGTTGCATTATGTCATATATTGTAATTTCATACATGCACAACTATGTAATAATGAGTCATTTGACATTAGGTATCATCACATATTCAAGTAGTTCTGAGTGTATCCCTCTATCTACAGGAATTCTGTGACACAGCACAGCCTAACTATGTTTTGAGTGTCTGTGCCTCCTTCCAAAATCATGTTGAAATTTAATCCTCATTGTAACAGTATGAAGAGATGAGTTGACTACTTATTAGGGCTCTGCTTGCATTGGCGGGAACCATTCTACCCAAAGAGGCTACAAAATTTCCAAGTCTCTTTTTGGACCTCTGTCATGCAGCAGAAACCAGACTTCCCAGCCTTTTTAACTATAAAAATTTATGTTTCTAAGTTATTCAATATCAGGTATTTTGTTACTAGCATATTTATTTATTAAGATGTCAAGTGTATATATCTGTAAAGGACCTATGAGTAGTCATTACTGTAGAGATGGTACGTGTCAAATCCAGAAGCTAATCTGCAGAAATAATTATTATATTAAAATTATTAATGCTTCTTATTCCTTTTGAAGACAAGAAATATAAATGATAAATTCAAGAAGATCTATGCTTGCAAAACAGACTAATATAAAAATTCTTTATTGAAATCCACTAGTTAGTAAGCTAATTTCAAAATAAAACATATGAGTTTGAACAGAATGACTATGCATGGGTGGACAATGCCATTACCAAAAGAGAGGAGTTAGTAAAAAAATCTCAGTATAAGGTAGTGAAATGCTGGGAGGGGCTGTCTCATGGCCACTATGTGACATTTACAAGCATGAGTTCACAGTAGATGTAGTGACATGTGGAAAAACTACAAAGATCAAGCCAACCAAAATTCTGACATGTGTTGAGTTATTAACAGACCATAGTTGCTTGGGGGAAAAGAAACATCCTCTACTGAGCATTTGGGTTTTCTGTATTAAAATGGGTAACCCAACAATCAAGTTTACACAGGCAACCCTAAGGGTACTAAATACAATTTTTAAAAGGCATAATGTTTCAATGAGGACAGGACGGAGAAATGGGAATTATGTATAGTCGTTTTAGTATGCATGCACTAAATTCTCAAAAAAATAGAAAATAAATTAAAAATAACTAGAAACTTCAAATTAGAAAGACAATTCTCAATTATCTAAAATCTTTGAGTCATGAAAATTCTTGTGTCCCCAGGGGTTGAATATAAATGAGGTATAACATGTTTAATCATAACTTCATCCTGCATAATGTTATTCAGAATAGATTTATTATATTGATTAGTGTAATATGCTGATATAAGTGATGGTTTTCATTATCTTCCCTCAAGTCAAAATTAGAGCCACTCTAGAACTTTGAGGAAGAGCATTCTACATTCATACCTGATAAGGTTATTTATCACTACTTGAAGTCAGAACTTAAGAGAAACTCTTTGGGCTACTGTGAAAGTAACAGAGTTAACAAGGCATCTGAAACAGCTCACTCTGACCACAGAAATAAAAATTAAATAATAACTCAATAATTTTTATATAGCAAAACGTCGTTCACTGCTTGAACACACACACATTTCATATTAGAGAAAACTCAGGGGTAATAATCACAAAGCAAGACAATATCTTTTATTGTATCAAAGAAGTAACCATCTGTTTTAGCTTACTGCAGAAATTGTGATATATTTTTACTCCAACAAAACCAAAGTGTCATACTGACAACACACTTGCTGTAACTTCTAAGAACAGCTGGCTGAAAAATGGACAGGTTGATGAGTCTTAACCAGAAACTTTCTAAACAAATGTGGTGTGCAGAAAACCACATTCTCTATAGCAGTGTGAGTGTCTAACCTTAGCACAGACAACAACATTGGCATAAGACTTCACGTACCCAGAATGACAGATGATGACAATAGATAAAAAGAAAGAAAGATAGAGATAGAGGCTGAGCAACTGGTGGGTGGGAGACCTGGGCTGGAGGGGAGCAAAGAGATCTCTGCTGAGTGCACACGGAAAGTGCACACCCTAACTTACCCAGCCCTGCCTTGCCCGATCCAGCAACCAGAAACAGAACGTTGGAACTTCTGCTCACACCCGACGACTCTGAGGCATAAAACAAGGCTTGGCCCATCTGACACCTGGACCACTGGAGAACCAGGGTCACAGACCAGAGACCAGGGAAAGGCAAGAACATATCACTGACAACAAAATGGCAAGAGGAAAGAGAAAGAGTATATCCCAAGGAAACCAAGACAATCTAGCAACACCAGAAACCAACTCTCCCATAACAGCAAACATTGGAATTCCAAACACTCCAGAAAAAGAAGACACAGACCTGAAATCATACCTCAAGACGTTTATAGAGATACTTAAACAAGAAAGGGAGGAAAAGCAAAAAGATTCAGAAGCTTTTAAAGAAGAAACAAGAAAAACACTCAAAGAATTCAAAGAACTAGAGGAAAACAGAACCAAAGAAATAAAAGAATGGAAGAGGAAAATTAAAACAGAAATTGACACAATAAAGAAAACGCTAAAAGAGATAACCCTAGAGTCAGAACACCAAAAAAAGAAATCAGGAGTCACAGAAGCAAGCATTTCCAAAAGACTACAAGAGATGGAAGAAAGAATCCAGGGGGCAGAAGACAACATTGCAAACATAGACAAAACAGACAGAGAAGATGCAAGAAACAAAAAGCTCCTAACCCAAAATATCCAGGAAATCCAAGACACAATGAGAAAACTGAACCTAAGGATATTAGGAATAGAAGAGGGAGAAGAGTATCAACTAAGAGGCACAGTAAATATCTTCAACAAAATCATAGAAGAAAACTTCCCTTCCCTCAAGAATGAGATGACTACGAGCATAAAAGAAGCCTTCATTACTCCAAATAGGTTGGACCAGAAAAGAAATACCTCCCGACACAGAATAGTAAAAACATCAAGTGCCCAAAGTAAAGAAAGAATACTAAAAGCAGTAAGGGAAAAAGGTCAGGTAACATATAAAGGCAGACCAATCAGACTCACACCCGATTTCTCAACAGAGACTATGAAAGCTAGAAGAGCCTGGACAGACATCATTCACTCCTTAAGAGAGCACAAGTGCCAGCCCAAACTGCTATACGCAGCAAAACTATCAATCACCATCGATGGAGAGACGAAGATATTTCAAGAAAAATCAAAATTCACACAATATCTGACCACAAACCCAGCACTACAACAAATTATAGGTGGAAAACCCAATACAATGAGGGAAAATACAGCCTAGTAAAAACATGAAAACTTCTAAACAAGAAAACTATAAGAAGAAAAAAACACAGACACAACTCAACCCAAAAAAGCAATAATGGCAGAAACAACTATTCCTTGATATCTATTAACATAAATGGACTCAACTCCCCAATAAAGAGACATAGACTATCAGACTGGATACATAAACAAAATCCAGCCTTTTGCTGCATACAGGAAACTCATCTCAGAGACAGAGACAGACACTATCTCAGAGTAAAAGAGTGGGAAAAAAACTTCCAAGCAAACAGCTCCAAGAAGCAAGCTGGAATGGCTATTCTAATATGGAATAAGGTAAATTTCCAACCAAAAGTTATCAAAAAAAATAAGGAAGGACACTTTTTACTCATTACCGGGGAAATCTGTCAGGAGGAACTCTCAATCCTTAACATATATGCTCCAAATAAAAAAGCACCCACATTCATAAAAGAAACCCTACTAAAGCTCAAAAAATACATTTCACCCCACACAATAATAGTGGGAGACTTTAATACCCCACTCTCACCAATGGACAGATCAGGGAAACAGAAACTTAACAAGGACACTGCAAAACTAGCAGAGACTTTGAACCAACTAGAATTAATAGATATATACAGAACATACTATCCAAAAGTAAAAGAATACACCTTCTTCTCACCACCCCATGGCACCTTCTCGAAAATTGACCACATAATTGGACACAGAATGAGCCTCCATTGATATAAGAAGATTGAAATACTCCCATGCATCCTCTCAGATCACCATGGTCTACAGCTAGTCTTTAACAACAACAAAGACAACAAAAAGCACACATACACATGGAAACTAAACACCGCTCTGTTAAAGGATAGCAGGGTCAAAGAAGAAATAAAGAAAGAAATTAAGGATTTTCTAGAATTCAATGAAAACAAAAACACAACCTACCCAAACGTATGGGATGCAATGAAAGCAGTATTGAGAGGAAAACTCATAGCCCTAAGTGCTTCCAAAAAGAAACTGGAGAGAGCTCACATTAGCAACCTGACAGCACAGCTAAAAGCCCTAGAACAAAAGGAAGCAGATATACCCAAAAAGACTAGAAGGCAAGAAATAATCAAAATTAGGGCAGAAATAGACCGAATAGATATAAAAAGAACCATTGAAAAAATCAACAAAACAAAGAGTTGGTTCGTTGAGAAAATCAACAAGATTGATAAACCCCTAGCCAGATTAACTAGAGGGCAAAGAGAGAGTATCCAAATTAACAAAATCAGAAAGGAAAGTGGTGACATAACAACTGAAACTGAGGAAATTCAAGAAATCATCAGATCCTACTACAAAAACCTATACTGCACAAAATTGGAAAATCTGGAGGAAATGGACGAATTGCTCGTCACTTACAAGGTCCCGGAGTTAAACCAGGACCAAGTAAACCATCTAAATAACCCTATAACACCTAAAGAAATAGAAGAAGTCATCAAAAGCCTCCAAACCAAAAAAAGCCCAGGTCCAGACGGGTTCAGTGCAGAATTTTATCAGACATTTATTGGGGATATAACACCAATACTCGCCAAACTATTCCAAAAGATAGAATCAGATGTAATATTACCCACCTCCTTTTTTGAGGCTACAATTACCCTAGAATCTAAACCACACAAAGACCCTATAAGGAAAGAGAACTTCAGACCAATCTCACTTATGAACATTGATGCAAAAATACTCAACAAAATCCTTGCAAACCGAATCCAAGAACACATCAAAACGATCATTCATCATGACCAAGTAGGCTTCATCCCTGGGATGCAGGGATGGTTTAACATAAGGAAATCCATCAACGTAATCCACCATATAAACAAACTCAAAGAACCAAATCACATGGTCATCTCACTAGAAGCTGAGAAAGCATTCGACAAAATCCAACACCCCTTCATGTTAAAAGTTTTGGAAAGAACAGGAATCCAAGGCCCATACTTAAACATAATAAAAGCAATATACAGCAAACCAACTTAATGGCGAGAAACTTGAAGCAATCCCACTAAAATCAGGGACTCGACAAGGCTGCCCACTCTCCCCCTACCTATTCAACATAGTACTGGAAGTCCTGGCTGGAGCAATTAGACAGCAAAAAAGGATCAAGGGGATACAAATCGGAAAGGAAATAGATAAAAACATCACTCTTTGCCGATGACATGATAGTGTACTTGAGTGACCCCAAAAATTTCACCAGAGAACTCCTACAGCTGATAAGTTCAGCAAAGTGGCTGGATACAAAATTAACTCAAAGAAATCAGTAGCCTTCCTATACTCAAAGGACAAACATGTGGAGAAAGAAATTAGGGAAAAGGTACCCTTCACAATAGTCACAAAAACTATGAAATACCTTGGTGTGACTTTAACTAAGAAAGTGAAGAACCTGTATGACAAGAACACAAACCCCTAAAGAAAGAAATTGAGGAAGATCTCAGAAAATGGAAAGACCTCACATTCTCATGGATTGGAAAAATCAACATCTTAAAAATGGCCATCCTACCAAAAGCAATCTACAGATTCAGTGCAATCCCCATCAAAATTCCAACCCAGTTCTTCAAGGAATTGGAAAGATCAATGTGCAATTTCATATGGAATAACAAAAGACCTAGAATAGCAAAATCCATCCTCAACAACAAAAAAACATCTGCAGGAATCACTATCCCTGACCTCAAGCTATATTACAAGGCAATTGTGCTGAAAACTGCATGGTACTGGTACAAAATAGGCATGTGGATCAATGGAATAGAATAGAAGATCCAGAATTGAGCCCTCATGTATATGGTCACCTGATTTTTGACAAAGGAGCAGTAAACATTCAATAGAAAAAGGACAGCCTATTCAACAAATGGTGCTGGTCCAACTGGCACTCAGCATGCAAAAGAATGAAAATAGATCCTTTCTTATCTCCTTGTACAAAGCTCAAGTGTAAGTGGATCAAATATCTCCACATTAAACCAGATACACTGAAACTATTAGATAAGAAAGTAGGGAGAACCTTAGAACACATAGGCACAGGAGAAAATTTCCTGAACAACACACCAATGGCTCAAACTCTAAGGTCAAAGATTAACAAATGGGACTTAATGAGATTGCAAAGTTTCTGTAAGGCTAAGGACATCGTCAAGAAAACAAAACGGCAACCAACGGAATGGGGAAAGATCTTTACCAACACCACATCAGATAGAGGCCTAATATCCAAGGTGTACAAGGAACTCAAAAAGCTAGACACCAGAGAATCAAATAACCTAATTAAAAAATGGGGTACAGAGCTAAACAAAAAGTTTACAGTTGAGGAACACCAAATGGCTGAGAAACATCTGAGGAAGTGCTCAACATCCTTAGCCATCAGGGAAATGCAAATCAAAACAACACTGAGATTCCACCTCACACCAATAAGATTGGCCAAGATCCAAAACTCAGATGACAGCAGATGCTGGCGAGGCTGCGGAGAAAGAGGAACACTTCTCTACTGTTGGTGGGGTTCCAAGCTAATACAACCACTCTGGAAATCTGTCTGGCGATACCTCAGAAAATTGGATATAGTACTACCTGAAGACCCAGCTATTCCACTTCTGGGCATATACCCCAGAGACACTTTGATACACAACAAAGATATATGCACCACAATGTTCATAGCAGCTCTATTTATAATAGCCAGCAGCTGGAAGGTACCCAGATGTCCTTCAGAAGATGAATGGATACAAAAATTGTGGTACATATACACAATGGAATAATACTCTGCCACCAGAAACAATGACTTAACCAAATTCTTAAGAAAATGACTGCACCTAGAGAATATCATCCTGAGTGAGATAACCCAGTCACAAAAGAACAGACATAATATGCAGTCACTGATAGTGGGGTGCTAACCCCAGAGGCTTGCACTCCCCCAGAAACAACTCACAGAATGTATGAAGTCCAAGAAATAAAGAAAACAAAACAAAACAAAAAAATATTTACAAAAGAAGAAAACTTTAACTATTTCCAGGTTACATTTTGTTTTACATGTACTTTACCTCATTGTAACTATCAAATTTTCAAGGCATACAATCAAACCTTGAAAAAAATTAAGTACTGACTAAAAAATATATTCACTTTATTAAGTTTTTTGAGAATTTACAGTGTGTTTTGATATTATTCACCTGAGCCCCTACCTAATTTCTTCCAGAACTGTACCCCTTCCTTTCCTATCCAGCTCTTCTTTTTCCCCTATCAAGATCAATGTGCTGCCTATAAAATGGATTTGCAGCCTTCCCCTGCAGTATGGTCAATTTTTTAGGAGAATACTAATTCTTCCACTGTCAACAGCTAACAGTGGTCAATAGTTTTTGGGGTAGAGGTGGAGCCTTTGGCCCACCATGCCTCTCAATGCCGGGATTTGGTCAAGTTTTCACTTGCATAGGTTTTACTCACTAGGTTATAGATACTCTGCACCCTGTCATGAGTACTGTGAATTCACGTGTATGAACTTCCAGGGTATATTCCAGTGACCGTTTTCTTGTAATTAACCACATCCTCTCACTTTTGGATGCTTTCCACCCCCTCTTTGTGAATCTCTGAGACTTTGGAGGAAAGATACAGAATACATTTCCCACAAATGGCAGTTCCTGTGGTTTTCACACATTGCCCTTGAGTGGACTGATTCTGTGGAATGATGAAAAAACAGAACAAAACAACAAACAACAACAACAAACAACAAAAGACCCACATTGTATACTCAGAAGTATTGGAGCCAGAGCTGTAGCAGCCAGGAAGCAGAGTCTTTCCAAC